>NW_003852496.1:3481533-3483186 GCF_000181295.1 Otolemur garnettii | reverse complement strand
TCACTTGAGCCCAGGAGTTGGAGGTTGCTGTGAGCGTGATGCCATGGCACTCTGCCCAGGGGGATAGCTTGAGGCTCCGTCTCAAAAAAAAAAAGAAATATGGAACATAAAATCTACCATCTTAACTGTTTTCAAGTGTGTAGTTCTGTGTTTTTCTTTTCTTTTGTTTTGTTTTTGAGACAGAGTCTCACTGTGTGCCCTGGGTAGAGTGCCATGCTGTCATAGCTCACAGCAACCTCAAACTCCTAGGCTCAACGAATCCTCCTGCCTCTGCCCTCCTAAGTAGCTGGGACTACAGGAGTGCACCATCACATCTGGCTACTTTTCCTATTTTTATTTATTTTATTATATTCTATTAAGACTGAATCTCACTCTGTTGCCCTGAGTAGAGTGCTGTGGCATCCTTGTAGCTTACAGCAACCTTAAACTCTTGGACTTGAGCAATCCTCTTGCCTCAGCCTCCTGAGCAGCTGGGATTACATGCACCTGCTACAATGCCCAGCTAGTTTTTATCCTGTTTTTAGTAGATACAGGGTCTCCCTCTCTCTCTCAGACTGGTCTCAAACTCTCAGTCTCTCAGAAGGCTGGGATTACAGGTTGAGCCTCGATGCCCAGCCTCTAGTTCTGCGGCATTCACACCGTGGTGCAGCCAACACCATCGTCTGTCTCCAAAACTTCTTTTTCCCAAACTGAAACTCTGTCCCCATTAAACCACTCCCTGTCTGATCCCACCTGAGCCCCTGTCACCCACCATTCCACTTCCTGCCTCCATGAATTTGACTGTTCTCCGGACCTCACGTGCGTGGAACTGTGTAGTTTTTATCCTTTTGTGGCTGGGCTGTTCTACTTAGCACAATGTCCTGAAGGTTCATCCATGTGGCAGCAGGTGTTAGAATTCCCTCCCTTTTTAAGGCTGCATAATATCCACGTCTGGACAGATTACATTTTGCTTATCCGGGCATCCATCAGTGGGCACTTGGCTTGTTTTTGCCTCTTGGCTACTGTGAATGAAGTTGCTGTGAATGCAGGTGTGCAGACACCTCCTCTTCAAGATGCAACTTGCTTTTTTATTCAATATTTTCTTGGTGAGACTCATCCATGTTGCTACCCAGGACAGCAGAGTAAGATTCTGTCTCAGAAAAAAGAAAAAAAAAAACTCTCAAAAAATACCTCATACTTGCTGACACAGCCAGGCATGATGACTTACGTCTGTAATTCCAACACTTTGGGAGGCCAAGGAGGGAGGATCACGTGAGGCCAGGAGTTTGAGACCAGCCTAGGCAGCATAACAAGACCCCATCTCTGCTGAAAAATAAGCCAGCATGGTGGCATATGCCAGTTACTTGGAAGGCTGAGGCAGGAGGATCACTTGAGCCCAGGAATTTGAGGAATGTGAGCTCTGATGACAGCACTCTACTTCAGCCTGGGTAACAGAGCGAGACTCTGTCTCTAAGAAAACAACCACAAAAAAAAAAAAAAAAATCCCCTCCAAAACCTTCCTAACTCCATGTAACTGTCCCAGCTGCTATGGCAGTGTGACAGATTCCCCCAAACTTAGTGGTATAAAACAGCAATACTTAGTTTTCCCTTGGAACTGTGATTTGGACAGAGCCTGTTCTCACCTTCAGCAGGAGCTTCAGACAGACCAGGGAC
>NW_003852496.1:3470863-3480709 GCF_000181295.1 Otolemur garnettii | reverse complement strand
CACCCCCCTTCCTACCTGCTCACCTATCCTCCCACTCACCCCCCTCCTTCTCCGCTCCCCTCCCCCCCCCCACCCCCCCCCCTTCCTACCTGCTCACCTACCAACTCACCCCCCTTCCTACCTGCTCACCTATCCTCCCACCCACCCCCCTTCCTACCTGCTCACCTATCCTCCCACTCACCCCCTTCCTACCTGCTCACCTATCCTCCCACTCACCCCCTTCCTACCTGCTCACCCACCCACCGAACACTTCGTCCCTCCCTTGCAAATTGCTCTGGGCTGCCCACTGAGACCTTACTGGAGCTGTCAGGCAGACCCCTACATGAGGCCTCTCCGTGTGGCCTGGGCTTCCTCTCAACATGGTGGCTGGATCCCAAAGGAAGACACCCAAGAGCAGGAGAGCCAAGTAGAAACTGTCACCTCTCATGTCCAGGCCTCAGAAGTCACACCGCATCATTTCTGCTGCATCATGTTCACTGGGACAGTCACAGAGTCCTGCCCAAGCCCATAGCTAGGGACTTAAACTCCACCTCCTGATCAAGAATGGCAAGGTTCTGGGGTCCTGTGAGATAGGAGATGAGTCGTGGCCGTTTCTGGAAGTTGAGTCTGCCATAGTGACCATGGCAGTCACTCCTCCACTCTGGCTCTCAGTGTCCTAGGGCCAGGAAGGGCACCTCACAGGTGTGAGGCTGCCTGGGACACCGTGGCACTCAATAAATGGCGGGTTTTCTTTTTATTAATAGCAAAAGTTCAGATAAAGTATAGAGATTGTTCAAGAGAGGAAGCAATCATTTTAGCTGGGAAAGTGGGAAGGATTCCTGGAGCTGGGATGGGTGCTGGGAGATGAGAGGATTTGCCGGGTCTGTGTGGGGAAGGTGCATTCTCATCAGAAGAGTGCTGAAAAGGACCTAAAGATGGGCCATTGCAGGCGTCCCCAAACTTTTTTAACAGGAGGCCAGTTCACTGTCCCTCAGACCGTTGGAGGGCCAGACTGCAGGCCCTGGAACGAGTCGGCTGCTAAGCAGGACAGCAGTGGCGGCAAAAACACCTAGTGGGCCAGATAAATGTCCTAGGCCGGCTACATGTGGCCCCCGGGCTGTAGTTTGAGGATGCCCAGTCCATTGTATCTGATAGCACTCTCTGTGGTGGAGAGTTGTAGAAAGGACCTCAGGCCTGCTAGATCAAAAAGGGAGTTTACTGAGCCAGTCTTGGAAATTCAGAGGCTCAGGAGGAAGCTGGAGAAGTGAATTAGGGACCAAAGCAGCTGAAGTACCTACATTATGTCCCCCAGTCTCAGACTCACAGCTATGACCAAGGCCAACCCAGGGAGCCCTTAGCCATGTGCCACCACTCAAGTGGTAAAGTCTCAAGAGAGCTTGATTGGTCGAGCCCAAGCCAAGTCCCGCTCTTTGGCAATATTGGGACATCAGTGGGAGGGGTGGGAAGTAGGAAGGTGCTTCTGGGGACCCCTTGGTTTCCACTAGGGACAGGAATTTTCACCTCCCAGCACTGCTCTGTGTGGGAGAAGCCAGGCCCAGGGCCAGGGAGGATGCCCGGAAAGTGTATGTTCTGGGCAGTGCAGATTGCCCTGTGTGGCCTGCAAGCCTGTCCTGGTTCTAGCACTTCTGCCGGACCAGTGAGGCCCAGAAGGGGTGTGGGTGAGAAATGCACCAGGGGATTGGTCTGACCAAATTGGCAGCAGCCTTGAGAAGCTGCTGAGAAAAGCATCTTCAGCAGATTACGTGCCCTGAAGGATAAAGAATCAGACATCTAGAGACAAACTCAGGTGCAGTTTAGAAAGAGGACCTGATCTCTTTCTTGTGAGCCGAGGCCCACCCAGAGGGCATTTGAAGCAAATGTTCCAGGTCAGTCTTTCACTGTGGCCTCTGCTCCTCCCTGGCCACCTGAGTCAGCAAGATCCCACTGGTGGTAAGAGGGCGGGGTGGGGGTGGGGGGGCATGGGGGTTAAGTTTACGGAGATTTGATTCTCGCTGGGTCAATACCTTACTATCTTCTCACTAACACACACTTTTGGCCTTTGGCAATTGTTGGATTTAGCGTGTGAGACTAATCTACCCCAAGTGACTGTTTGCACCTCAGACATTTCCTGGCAGCCATCAGTGGACAGGTCAGCCTGTGGGGAAAATTGTGCCAACCTGAGGGCTCCACACGCCCCATTGACTCAGAGGGGGAGAGGTGTGAGCCTGAGTGCTTACTCACTGAGCAGGGCCTGTTAGGGACTGAATCGTGCCCCCCCCCATTCATAAGTTGATGTTGTGACCCCATGACCTCAGAATGGGGCTTTGGAACTATGCGTACAGTCTTTAAAGAGGTGACTGAGATATACGGGGGTGCTTAGGGTGGGCTTGCATCCGATCTAACCAATGTCCTTTTAGAAGAGGAAATTGGGACACAGACACACAAGGAAGCTGTGTAGGGTGGCTAGTTTTATACATCAGCTTGGCTGGGCCACAGGGTGCCCAGATGTTTTGGCAAACACTATTCTGGGTATGTCTGGGAGGATGTTTGGGGAAAGATGTACACTGGAATTTGTGGGCTGATTAAAGCAGATGCCCTGGGCAGTGCCTGTGGCTCAGTGGATAGGGCGCCAGCGCCATATACCGAGGGTGGTGCGTTCAAACTCAGCCCCGGCCAAACTACAACTAAAAAAATAGCTGGGCATTGGGGTGGGCGCCTGTAGTCCCAGCTACTTGGGAGGCTGAGGCAAGAGGATCAACTAAGCCCAGGAGTTGGAGGTTGCGGTGAGCTGTGATGTCACAGCACTCACACCCTCTACGGAGGGTGATAAAGTGAGACTCTTGTCTCTAAATAAACAAATAAAGCAGATGCCCTTTCTGATGTGGGTGGGCCTCATCCAATCTCTAAGGCCTGAATAGAACAAAAAGGCTGAGTGAGAGGAACGCCTCCGCCTGATTGCCCAGGAGCTGGAATGTCAGTGTCTCCCTGCCTTCAGACTCACTGAGACATGGGTTCCTTTGGGGCCTCAAGTCTGCTGGTGTTTGGGCTGGAACTAAATCAACAGCTCTCCTGGGTCTCTGGCCAACTGTAGATCTTGGAATTTGTCAGCCTCCATAATCATATGAGCCAATTCCTTATTTTAAAAAATCATATATAGGCTGGGGGCAGTGGCTCACAGCTATAATCTTAGCCCTCTGGGAGGCTGAGATGGGTAGATTTTGCTTGAGCTCAGGAGTTGAGACCAGCCTGAGCAAGAGTAGGATCCTGTCTTTACTAAAAAGAGAACAATTAGCAGGGTGTTTTGGCAGGAACCTATAGTCCCAGCTACTCACTGGGAGGCTGAGGCAGGAGGATTGTTTACGCCCAGGAGTTTAAAGTTGTGTAGCTGTGAGCTACACTGACACCACGGCACTCTACCCAAGACAACACAGTGAGACAATGTCTCAAAAAACAAACAAAAAAATTATATTCTTCTTGTTCTGCTTCTTTGGAGACTCTTGACTAACATACCACATGAAGACCCAGAAAGAGAAGGCCATGTACAAGCTGAGATAGTGGCCTCAAAAGCAGCCAACCCTGCTGACACCTTGATCTTGGTCTTCCAGCCTCCAGAACTATAGGAAAACCAATTCTTGTTGCTCAAGTCTCCTAGTCTGTGGCACTCCCTCATGGCAGCCTAGCAAGTCAGAATGGAACCTCTCTATCTTCATCTGTGAAGCGGGTACAGGAACCACCCTGCGGCAGCCCAGAGATTCTGCCGAGCACAGTGTGTGTGCACACGTGCCCTCAGCCAAGCTCCCGTGCCCACCATTTGGTGATCAGGAGTGGGGTGAGGCTGAGGCAAATGAGGCATTGACCTTGGGCACAGAATGTATGGGGGCCCAAAAGCAAATGAATGAAACATCCAAGTTTAAACACAGGCTGTTGTTTATTTCACGGCACTGGATTATTGTACAGTGAGAACAGCCATTCAGTCATTTCCAAGGGGCCCTTATGTGCCCTGGAGGGCCAGTTTATAGGGTTGACAGTGATGCGTGGACAGATCGGACAAGGTGGGGCCGTATATACTACAGATAATCCTTTGTTTAATTTTAAAGCTGTATTAGCCTTTTCTGGTTGTTTCACATGTGGAGGTTGGCTATTCTGGTGAGTATTCTTGTGGTACAGAACACTCACCAGGCTCTGTTATGGCTCCACCTGTGTCCTTGCTGACCCTGAGCTGGCCCATCCTCATGCTGCAGGCAACACAGACAGAAGGAAAGTCACAGCAGCTCAGTGTCCCCTGTGATGTTCCCCCAACTTCCAAAGGGCCAGCATGAGTGTTCTCCTCGGAAGGCTACCCTGAGAACTCATCCCCCATCCCCCCCAGCAAATATTTGTGTGAGAGGCTTGAGAATCAGGTGTTTCTCCCTAGAGGACTTCATTAGGTCAGTTGGCAACTCTGAGCGAGATCTGAGGACGAGACAGCAGTATTGAACCCATGTCAACACCCTGAATTTGAAAACCGTTCTGTGATCACGTCCAAGAATGTCCTTGTGTTTAGGGAAGATGCTCTCAATGTGTAGATGATTGACATGGGGAACTCACTCTCAAATAATTTTAAAAAATAAAGCAGTGTGTGTACAGTGTTTATTTTTAAAAAATAAAACAGTGTGAAAGAGAAAGGGCATGTGACACAGTGGTCTGGACATAGTGTTAGCATGTGGGGAATCCAGGGGTGAAAGATAGCAGGAGTTCTTTGTAGTCTTCCCGCAACTGTTCTTTAAGTCTGTGATTAATTCAAAATATAAAGTTTACAAAAGAGACCCAGGTGTCTGAGGGCTTGGAGGCAGGTGGTCACGAAGCCCTCCTCCTCAGCCTTCCCCTTCCCTGCCTTCAGAGTCCTGCAGGCCTCCGTGACAGGGCACCTTATCAGAAAGGCCCTCCTCGTCACCTTATCCAGGACGGCATCTCCCACCCCTCACCTCTCCTGTCACTCAGTTTGGTTTTCTTGATTGCCCTCAGCATCCTGGGAAGTTATCTCGTTCATTTTCTCAGCATTTTTGTCCTTTATTTCCTAGCTGCAAAGGTCAGCTCCATGAGATTTTGTCTGTCTTGGTCACCACCGTCCCCAACACAGTAAGGTCTCAAGAAATGTGTGTGAACAAGGGAAAGGTTAGATCAGTGGTTCTCAACCTTCCTAATGTGCGATTACCTTCATTGTTACAAAGGAGTCGCGACCCACAGGTTGAGAACTGCTGGGTTAGATGATCATAAGTCTAGAGGTCAGAAATCCTGGAGTTTTGTTGGTGTGACCTGGGCACTCCTCTGCCCCACAGAGCCCATCAGAACCCAGCCCTAAAGCCTGGGACATGTTGCAGAAGGCACCGAGACACTGCAGAGCCAAGTGCCCCAGCTGAGCCCCTCCCTGCTGCCCGGCAAGAGCAGGTGGAAACACAGATGTCTGGCCGGCGCCTATAGCTCAACCGGCTAAGGCGCCAGCCACGTACACCTAAGGTGGCGGGTTCGAATCCCCAGCCCGGACCCGCCAAATAACAATGACGGCTGCAACCAAAAAATAGCCAGGCGTTGTGGCGGGCGTCTGTGGTCCCAGCTACTTGGCAGGCTGAGGCAGGAGACTCGCTTGAGCCCAGGAGTTGGAGGTTGCTGTGAGCTGTAATGCCACGGCACTCTACCCAGGGGGGCAGCTTGAGGCTCTGTCTCAAAAAAAAAAAAAAAAACAGATGTCTTCCAGCTAGGGTGATCTGTCCCCAGCCCCAGGCTTGTCACCTTCACTCCCTGGCAGAGGAGAAGCCTCAAGAGAGAAAATATGCTACATGGTCCTTACGTGTAGGCCTGTGCTCCCTTAAAGGTGGGCCCACAGTGAGAGTGAGCTCACTCCTCTCCCAGGGCTTCTTTGTAACAAAATGGGGCAGGTTTTAAGCCCAGCACCTTTGGCAGGAAACAGTATCTGTGTGAAATTCAGTAACATTGTCTTGTTTTCATGGTAACCTTCTACTTACAGCAAATGATACGAGTTTTCCATTTAGGGGAATGATATAAAGTTTCCGTTTAAAAAACAAGTGAATTCAGGAGAGAAAGCCAGTTAATTTATTTCGTGCATTGCTTTCAACTTGTCGCTGTTGAAAGTGTGAAATGTGCCTGGAAGTGGAGAGAACTACTCAATATCCAAGGGGAACCTCAGAGCCCCACAGCGAGCCCCACGCCTGCAGGGCATGGCTTTGCCCCCACGTCTGAGTTCCTTCCAGCCCCGTCCACTTTCTTTTTCACGTTCACCTCTCCAAACTGGTCTCCAAAAATGGCTTTGTACAGTCAGTTTGTCCAAATCAAAGAGATCCATGCATTGATGTGTCTCTTAAGTATCCTTTTAACCTAGAGGTTCCCCTTCTCTTCTACCCTTGAAATTTATTTATTTATTTATTTTACCCTTGAAATTTATTTTTTGGAGAAAGTGGGCCACCTGCCTTTAGCACACTCCATGTTCAGGATTTGGCTGATTGGTGTCATTTAAACTGTTCCTCTGTTTCGTGTTTTTCCTGGTGACTGGGAGTTAGATCAAGAAGCTTGATTAGACTTGGGTTCAGTTTCTTAAGCCAGTTGATTTTTACAGAAAACATTAAATAATAAAAAGAGAACACATTAAATAGATACTAGAGTGGTCCACAGAGACGGTGTGCAGCATAAGGGCAGGGTACGGATGGAGCTCAGAACCGTGAACGGGGAAAGCAGTGGGAGAGATTCAGGCAGCAGGCTGATGGGACAGGTTGGGACATTCAGAAGCAACTCGGAGGCAGATGACCAGGAAAGGAGGCAGGGAGGCCAGGGAGGGGGCAAGGGCCTGGTGAGGCTGCCGCAGGCCCCCCAGTCCTCTGGGAACGGGGTTTGTGTGGGGGCACACACACTCACCCACAGTCCAGGGAAGGGCTTCTGTAGGGGATCTCCTGACTTGTATGGCAGGACCCAGGGACCAAGGAATTTCGGCCTCTCAGTTCAGAGTGTGGGGTTGAAGGGAGCAGTTTTTCTTCTTTGCCCAAGAAGGAGCTAGGGAATAGGCACAGCCTGAAACAAAAGGGGCCTAGGTGAGACACTGGGAAGGACCTCCTTCCTGGATGAAGCACCGTGCTGTGTGACAGTTATGGAGTATGTTTTAGAGAGATTGTTTTGGTTCAGTTCGCAGCCCTGGCATTTACTGTTTGTCTGACCCTGGATACGTTTGCAGACCTCTCTGGGCCTTAGTTTCTTTGCCCTATAGACAAAGTAACGACAGGAGCTAGCTACTCTGGATGGACCCAGGGAGTAACCGAGTTAATCTTACATGGAGGGCTGGCTACAATAAGCATGCAGTAACCACTGGCATTGCTGCTGCCATGGGGTTGGCAGGGAACTGCATCCTGCTGAACACTTACAGACGACCACCTGTGGAGAGCTGAGAGACACGGGCTGAGGAGGGCGTGGCTGCGTGTCTGTGACCCTCTGCACAGCGTTGCAAGGCAGGTTCTCACAGCATCCGCACCTTCTGCCTGTGTGATCTTCACAACCCTCCTGGAGGTGGCTTCTCTTTTTCTTCCTTTGTGGATGAAGACATGGAGGCAGGAAAGAGGCTGGTGACTGGCTTGGAAAGACCCCAGGGCCAATGCAGCTCAGCTCATTCAGGACCCTGATCCAGAGTCCCAGATCTGCTGGCGCCGTGCTGTGTGACTACCTGATGTCACTGACAGCGGGGAGACTCTATGTCTCCATCTCCGACACGGAGGAGCAGGGCTGGAGCCTCCATAGCCTGTGTTGTCTGATTTCTCTGCAGAGCAGATCTGAGCACAAACCCTGAAGACCCCCAGTACTGTCTGCCATCCCCACCCAGGCCATTGACTCTTGGGAAAGAAAGCAGAGAGGTGCTTCCCCCGCCCGTCTGGTACAGCTGACAAGGAATGCGATGGGCTCTCTCTCCTGAGGGGCCAGGCTGTCTCTCTCAGGCTTCCTGTTCTCCGTCCTGCCTTCTGGGGCTCCTTCTCCACACCTGCAGAGGTGACCAGTTCTAGGGTGTGGCTGTGCCGTGACCCCAGTTAGCAAGTTCCTGGAGAGACAACCCCCAAAATGCTCCACCCGGATCCTCAGGAGCTGCCCAGGATCCTGTTTCTCCCTCCAGTGGCAAAACTTGATCAGATTGTACAATTGTCTTAACACTTCCATCTGGCCTGGCCCTGGGGTCAGCTGACAGAGGCCAGGAGAGCAGGCCCTGGCCCCAGATCTCAGTCTTGCAGGTCATGTCCTTTCTCCGGTCCTCAGTTTCTGCGTTTGCAAAATGAAAGGCAGATGGATCAGGTGAGAGGCTGCTCATTCATTCATTCATTCATTCATCAAGCATTCATTCACTAACTCCTCCGCTGGGCCGGGAGCATGAGAAGTAGATAAGCAAACCCTACCTGCACCCACGCTCCAGTCACTCCCAGCGTGCTATTTTCAGTTCTTCAGGAGCTGGGGAGGGGCCGCAGCATCTCTGCAACTGGAATAGTCGTGGGCAGCCTCCTAATGAGTCTTGAAGGGTGAGAAGGAGCAGAGGATACAAGAATGGCCTGGGGGCCACACGTCCACAGATGTACTTCATTTGGCTTGCATGGAATTAGCCCATACGGCATTGTAAGTCTGAATTTATTACAAACATCTAAAAATCAAGAGCTTTTATATAAAGATCTGGATTTCTGACGTCTGAAAAATCAGAGCGCTCACTCATGCAGAGCGGCAGTCAGCAGAGCTGGGCAGAGTCCCCACCACTCTGTCCACACAGTCTTCCCCCAAACCTGCTCCCCACCAGCTCCCCACATCCCCCTCACCATTGACGGACCCTCCATCCTTCTGGTTATTCAGGCTGGAAACCCAAGCGTCAGCTTCCACTCCTCTCTTTCTCTCACCTCCTCATCTTACTGAGCAGAGATTTCTACCAGCTATACTTTAAAAATGTGTCTATAATCCAACAACTTGTCCCCACCTTCCTCCCCCTGCCTCGGCCACCCCCAGCTTGGTCTCCTCTTCCTGCAGGCCAACTTGGGTGGCTCAGACGCCAGCCTCATGCTCTCCAAGACGAACGGGGGAAGTGCCTCTCTGCTTTCTATCCCAAGAGTCAATGGCCAGTCCCTGCCTGCCTACTGGGCCATTAGTGGCCATCCCAGGCCTGAGATCAGATGGTGGAGCTCAGGGTGGCCACTGCCCAGGAGGCCAGCACCCACTCTCCCCCGTGAATCAACACACTCAGCTCCCATAAAAAGCAGGGCGTCCCAGTGTCCCCTCCTCACGAGGCCAGGGCTGCTCAAGAAGCAGGGCGGTTAAGGGTTTCCAAGTTAGCCAATGTGGCCTATGTGTCAAGTGCCTACCTGTGCCTGGCCCTGCTCTAGGCACCCCTGGAAATCTGCAAATATCAATGACAGGTGGTTTATTGTATTTTCAGCCCGAAGCAGAAGAAAGGGCTTTGGCTTTGGGGTCAGAGGGCAGAGCCAGGTTTAGATTTTATCCTGGGAATCTATCCTCAGCATCTGAACTTCAATTTGTTGATTTGTTAAAACAAAAAGAGGGGATAGTGGTGACCGCTGCTTGCTAGAGTGATTGTGAAGGCTATTCAGATCATGATTAGGGTGACCAGACGTTGGTGGGACAGTCCCACTTTTCAACAATTTGTCCCGCACCCCGCGGCATTTTTAAAAAGTCCTAATTTTTGGAAAGAATGCACGAATGGGCTGGAGAACAAGAAGGGAATATGCAGTTTTCGGCTGCCATGTGGCTATTTCGCCAGAATATGCGTTTTATATTATTTTTGTTAATTTTATAATGTTAAACTGTAATAAATAATTGCTGAGAAGTGATTATCGAGAACTGCTT
>NW_003852496.1:3469525-3470802 GCF_000181295.1 Otolemur garnettii | reverse complement strand
CCCGCCATGTTGTCCCACCTTACAGATGTTAAAATCTGGTCACCCTAATCATGATGCAAAGAACAAAGCTACCCAGATCCCCCACACTCTCCGACCCCTGCTAAGTGGGCTCCCTGCAGGGAGAGATGCAGACCATCTGCAGGCAGGGGACAGGGCTGCTGCCAGAGCCACAGAGGGAATGTGGGGCAGGAAAGGCTCCTAGACAGGACAGGCAGCCGGGGAAGCGCATCACCCAGGACATGGTCGTGTTTAGGCAGCCTGTTGGTGGCACAGACTGCTACTGGAAACGATCTCCATTCATTCCCTTGGTCCTGGCTGTTTCTCCCACCACAAGGTCAGCCCCATGGTGCTCACAGCTTTGTCTGCCAAGTCCTCAAGCCATGTCTGACACAGAGTAAGGCAGATGATTGGCACTGACCGAATGAAGGAACAAACAAATGAATAATTGGCGTCCTGGAGGAGGTGGCCTTGAAGCTGGGCCTTGAAGGGAAGCGTGCTGTCCCTGGCAGTGCTGACCCTGATGGGGCTGCATGCAGGGCAGTGCTGTCCCTGGCAGTGCTGACCCTGATGGGGCTGCATGCAGGGCAGTGCTGTCCCTGGCAGTGCTGACCCTGATGGGGCTGCATGCAGGACAGAGTGGGATTAAGGGAGGCAACAGAGGAAGGTGTGGCCTCCGGGCTGGCAGCAGTGCAGTCCTGTCCAACCCTGGGCCTGAGATGGGGGGAGGGAACAGTTGCATGAATCCAGGAATAGAGAGAGGGAGCTGGGTGCCAAGGGCTGCAAGGGGAATGAGGGGAGGAGGGAGCTGAGGCAGCAAATACCCCCATCTCCTGCCGGGGCCTCTCACTGGCCATCCCCGACAGGAATCAGGAGGGCATGGGAGCCAGGGGAGGCCATCCCTGGGCCCAGAGCAGAGTGTGGCATGTGGAAAATAACTTGTCCAGGTGTGCAGGATTTCTGGTCCAGGTGGGCACACTCAGAGACCTCAGCGGGCTGGGGGTGTTGAAGCTGGGATGAGGCCCACTTGGGGGTGTCAGGAAGCTCAGTGCACATAGCAGATGGCAGCAGGCCTTGCCCACCCCACTGTGGTTCAGCCTTCCTCTGGTGGGTGATGGCCAGCAGTGGGGAGGATGTTGGGTGTTAGAGTGACCCTTACGGTAAACAGTGGGAGATGGGGCTCGGCGCCTATGGCTCAAGCGGCTAAGGCGCCAGCCACATACACCTAAGGTGGCGGGTTCGAATCCCCAGCCCGGGCCTGCCAAACAACAATGACGGCT
>NW_003852496.1:3437501-3469370 GCF_000181295.1 Otolemur garnettii | reverse complement strand
TCTACCCAGGGGGATAGCTTGAGGCTCCGTCTCAAAAAAAAAAAAAAAAAAAAACAGTGGGAGATGGGCCAAAAGGCAGGAAAGCCACTCAAGAGACCACACAGACCCAGAGACTGGGCAGGGCCCTCCTCCCATCCCCCAGCTTTCCAGGAGGGAGTGAGTGTGGTGTGCCCAGTTAGCAAATGAGCTACATGGACATGGAACAGTGGCTTGCCCTTAAGTCAGAGGCAGAAGTTGGAGGGTTTCAGGGCCCTAGGACCATACACAGGCCTCACCAGGCAAGTAGAGGGGACAAATCTAGCTGGACCTAGAGGCTGGACCAATGATCATGGACCTTTGCTTGGCCTCCAGAGGAGGGAAGCACCCCCTGCCAGTCCTCAGCATCCCCCCAGGAGTCCTTACCTTTCCTGCTCTGCCAGCTACCTCCTCCCTTAAGTGTGCACAATCTCTAAGCCTTGTCTCACCCTCAGAGGCCAAGTTCACAGTGGCATTGGCATATCCCAGGGAACAAATGCATCCTTTTCTTTGCCTGAGCGTCAGTGACTTCATCCTCAGTGGGCTGGGTTAGTCACCAGACTGAGGGTGGGAGGCCAGTCAGTTCTCCGCAAAGCCCGGCCTAGGTCTTGTGGCTGAGAAGAGGGAACAGCTGCGGGTGTGAACGATCTTTGTAGACTTGCCCTCACCCCCTACCTCCTGCTGTGGCTCCCTGTGTCCTGCAGGGTAAGGGGCACTGACCCTCCAGCACTGAGCACTTAACACAGGCACAGCAGTGCCAGGGTTTTTTTGTTTGGGGGGTTTTGAGACAGTCTAACTCTGTCACCCTCAGTAGAGTGCTGTGCTGTCATAGCTCGCAGCAAACTCAAACTGCTGGGCTCAAGCAATCCTCTCTCCCCGGCCTCCCAAGTAGCTAAGACTACAGGCACCTGCCACACACCCAGCTTTTTTTTTATTTTAAAGAGGCAGGCTTTTGTTCTGGCTCAGGCTGGCCTTGAACTCCTGAGCTCAAGCAATCTACCCTCCTCAGTCTTCCAGAGTGCTGGGGTCACAAGCATGAGCCACTGTGCCTGGCCTGCTAGGCGCTTTTAAAATGAGTGGACCAGCTCATGCTGTCCTGCAGACAATGGTACTGAAAGGTTAAGTCTTTCAGTGACCCAGGGTCACATGCTTCCATGGTGTCACTTATTCCTCATCACAGCCAGGAGCGTAGGGGTTCTTATTCCCATTTTACAGAGGGACAGACTGAGGCTTGGAGAGAGGAAGTAACTCATGCAGGGACAAAGGAGTCAAAGATGAATGAGGAGTCTGCCCTATTGTCAAGGAGAAGCTCTGTAAGAGTGAAGATGAAGCATGGTAAGTCAGCATTTAGGAAACAAAGCCTTTGGAATCTCAGTCTCCTTATCCATAAAACTGGATAATGATGCCCACTCCTCAGAGCTGCTGAGAGTCTGGGAGAGGACATGGTGGGGACACTTGCAGAGATGGGGGAGCCCAGGACACACACAGGCATCACTGCATGGCAGTCTCTCCCGCAGTCACCCTGGCACAGTGACGGACACGCACAGGCATCACTGCATGGCAGTCTCTCCTGCAGTCACCCTAGCGTAGTGATGGGCTCATGCAGGAGCCTCCAGCAGCTTATGTTTAAAGTTGGGCGAGTGATGTGGGACTGGCAAGGCTTTCACAGTGGCATATGGCATATCCCATATCCCTCCCAAAGCAGGTCTGTAAGGGTCACCTCCACCATGACTTGGCACCTGTAGCTCAAGTGGCTAAGGCGCCAACCACATACACCAGAGCTGGTGGGTTCGAATCCAGCCCAGCTCTGCCAAACAACAGTGATAACTACAACCAAAAAATAGCCGGGCATTGTGGGGGGAACCTGTGGTCCCAGCTACTTGGGAGGCTGAGGCAAGAGAATCACTTAAGCCCAGGAGTTGGAGGTTGCTGTGAGCTGTGACACCACGGCATTCTACCCAGGGCGACAGCTTGAGGCTCCGTCTCAAAAAAAAGGGGGGTGGGGTCACCTCCACGAAGGAGAACAAGGAACGCGGCTCATAGATTGACCTCTTGTGGTGGAGCTGTCAGCCTCTTTCTGTGTCCTCACACTCCGTCTGGCTGTCGCCGAGTCTCAGCCTTCTCAGAACCAGGTGATGCCCTCTGGGAGCTTGGAAAAGCCATGCCTATCCATGTGCCTTAGTTTCCCCATCTGTAAACCAGGGGGAGGGAGGCCTTAGCATGATGGCATTGAAAAGGAGGTGAACACAGGTGCACATAGCCACAAGGACCAACGGGAGGCCCAGGCCCTCCAGAAGTTTTGGTGATAGGGGCTCCCACAAGAGTCTTCAGCCTCTGGTCCTAGAGGCTATTTTCCTGGTCTTACCTGCAAATGACACCCTCTCTCTCAGATCACCTCCAGGGACAAAGTGCCACTCGCCTTTCTTTGCCATGTGCCTGCTCTGACTGACGTTTAGCACAGAATAGGCCTGTAACATGCATGGGACAAATGCCCCTTCCAGCTGAGTGTCCCTGGAGCTGCATGGCCCAGGAGATGTGGGAAATCAGAGCCTGGATGGGCAACCTGGCCAATACAAGGGCATGGGACAGAAAGGCCTCACACGTGTCAGGGATGTGACAGGCCATGGATGGAAACCTGAGGACTAGGTAAGAGGCAAAGGGCTGGCGGGAAGACTGGGAGGAGGGCTTAGGAAGACAGTGCAGGAAGAAAAAGAGCTTGCTGCAGTTAACGTGATAGAGCCCATCCACAGGCCGTGGGAGGACAAGGGCCAGAGGGGTGCGAGTGAGGTGATGGATGAGTGGATGGGATAGCAGGATGGACAGACGGATGGACAGATGGGTGGATGGGTGAGGGGACTGATGGAAGGAAGAGAAGATAGAGAGATAAAGAGAAAGTTAGATGAGGAGAAGTAGGTGGATGGATGACAGGAAGAACGGAAGGTGTGTAGGGTGTGTGGATGGGTGAACGAGTCCGTAGACAGCTAGTTGGAGAGGCGTGTGGGTAGATGAGTACGTGTGACTGTGAGGGTGAGTGAGTAGGGCCATGTACACAGAGGCTGCCTTGACCCATTCGAGTTACTGAGCAAAATTCCCTACTGGGAGCACAGACCCGATAAACCCTCGAATACAGTTCTTACCCTGTGTGGCATAAGGCAGCAAGGCCCGTATGAAAAATTGACAGGATGATAATATCCAAGGGAGAGTTTCCTTAGGTCAGTGGGGCTATGATAGAATAGGAAGCCTTCAAAGATAGTGAGCTTCCCGTCACTGGGGGGGATCAAGCACGGGATGGGCAGCTGCTCCCCCAATGCTCTGTGGAGGTGCCCTCGTGACAGGTGGGGCTCCACTTCTGATAACAAGAAGGGGAAATTTGGGTTCCTGAATCCCCCAGAGAGCCTACTGTAGAAACACAACTTGCTTTCTGATGAAAAGTTCTTTCCCAGCCTGCAGCTGCTAACCTCTGGTGTGGGACTCAGGCTGGGATCCACGGTGGATTTGCCATGCTGCACAGGCCAGGACCATGGGCCCAAGGACAGAGCAAGTCTTTGCCCTGGAGACCCAGGCTCCGGCAGGCTCTTGGAGACCTGGTTCTACCGTCCCTGACTGTGTCTGTGGGCAGGTGACAGCCCTCTCTGCCTCAGTTTCCTTATGGGTGAAATTGAGGCCCTGCTGTGCCTTAGACAGGATGGGGATAGCTGTCCATGATGCCAGGGTGCTGTAGAGTACCAGGCTTGCCCTTCTGGGGGACGTGGGCGGGAAGAAGTAGACCCTGTGAACATGGACCTTCATCTGTGAGTCACTGTCCCTGGGGGCTCTGCCTGGGAAGCCCCAGCTGCCTGCCCTGGGCTGTGCCTGGGAGCAGCTGGTGGGGGTGAGGGTAGCGGCTCCAGCTGGGGCCTCAGTGTGGAAATGCCCCCAACCCCAAGGCCCTCAGCTGCTCAGAAGGGCCCAGCCCTTCATCCCACGCCCTCCTACCACCACATGAAGGAGCTGGCACACACTCTGACCCCAGTGTGGGCTCTTAGAGCAAGACCACCGCGGTTCACCCCCTACCTCTCAGGTCTGCCACCTGGGATAAGTGACTACCCCAATCATGCCTCAGTTTCCTCACATGTAAAACAAAGCCAATAGTTAAACCCACTTTGTAAGGTCATTGGGAGGATTGAGTTCGTTTGGGGCCTGTGGAGAGCTTAGGCCAGTGCCTTGGGCTCCTTGAGCCCACAGTGGTCAGAGGTGAAACTAAGGTCAGAGAGGGTGGGTCACACCCAGCATCCTCCTGCAAAGAACCTTGGCAGGGCTGAAAACTATCTCGCCTACCAGCTGCAGACCCTGGGGGCCGGCCGCTCTCTGGAGGAGCAGCCCTGATACCATCTTCATTTCGATGTCTCTCGACCCCCAGCTTTCTCCAGCAGCAGGGCAGACAGAGCAGCCCCTTCCCTGGTCCTGGTCTTGGCCATCTGTCGGGTGGGCTGACTGCAGGCTGCAGGGCTGGTGTTGGGTTTAGTCCTCTGGGGAGATGAGGGAGGATGCGGCCCGCCCATCCTCAGCTCCCCGCCCACCTCCCTCCCTCAAAGCTGAAGCTGCCACTCCTGTCCCAGGCCAGCCTCTGGACACAGGGCCAGCCCCTAGGCTCCCGCAGCTGCGCTTTCCCTCACCGGGTGGACGCCCCTCACCAGTCCCGCCCTGAGTGACTCACTGCTCCCCTGGCCCACAGCCACTGCTGTCTCCTGGCAGGAGGCAGGCGCAAGGTTGTGCAGAAGCCATGGGGTCTGGTGTATAGAGGGCCACTCAGCCAGGAGGGTCTGGAGCAGCCGGACAGGACAGTACAGAGGCTGGCCGAGGGACAGCAGGGCCAGTGGCTTAGCCCTGCAGTGGCCTGTGGGAGCCAGTGCCGCCCCTCTCTCGCAGCTTTTGGGCTTTTCTTTCTTCTTCCCACCATGAAGAAGGAAGTGACCTGAGAGCCCGAGAAGAGAGCCAGCCCCTGGCCGGGAGGAGACCCAGGGTCAGAGGCAGTGGCCGTGGGCCCTGGGCCACTTGCTCCCTCAGCGAGCCAGGCATGAAGGGTGATGGCAGTGCTGTGTGGAGCCTTATGTGGAAGTACTGCATCTCCGTGAGGACCCTCAGGTACCAGGGTGATGCGTGTGTGGCTTTGCTGGCATCTGTCACCTGGCGGGCGGGGCAAGCGGGCACCAGGCTGGCCAGCTTGCAAGGCTATGTGAGGGTCCAGGAGGGAGCAGGATGGAGTGCAGGGACAGCTGTGTCCAGCGCCCTCCTGAGCAACTTACAGTGTCTAGCCAAGAGGAGGGAGGAGAGTGGCACAATGGCCAGCCAGGCAGTGTGTGGGCATTTGCCTGGGGCCCAGAGCGCCCACTTGGGGAGTGAGTGCCGGGACAGGTACAGTGTTACATAACTCGCTGGCGCTGGGCACAGCTGTGCGACCTTGGCCCTGTCCCCCAGCCTCTCTGAGCCTCTTAGCCATCAGTGAAATGGGGCTCAAGCTCGTATCCCCACTGTGTAGTGTAAGCGGCTACTTCGTGTGACTGTAAACGTTCTTCACCGCCTGGCTGAGATCTCAGCCCTGATGGAGGCATCAAGTCTCCTGGCTCAGCACCGGTTTTGGCATCATTAGTGGTGTGAAGGGGGTTCCCCTCTCCGGCCGAAGTTTCTCATCAGCAGATCCTTTTAGGATTCTTGTGAGGATTGAAGGAGGTGATATACACCAAGAACAGGGCGGCACACCACCAGCACTCACGGAGCAGTAGGTGTGATTGCCTCCGCTGTTATGTCCTCTCGGCTGGACAGCTGGGAAGTGTGTGGGGTGATGCCTCTGTGTGGGGCAGCGGGGAGGGAGAGTGGAGCAGAGCTCCCTGGCCCCGGGGGAGAGGACACCCACTCACGCTGGGTCCAGCCTCTGCAGCTGCCAGGATTCAGACCGGGGAGCGAGAAGCCAAGTTGTGTGTGATCTTAGGCTAAGTCTCTTCTGTAAAGGGTGATTGGATGGGGCCATAATTAGCTGATGGGAGGGGTTGGCAGCAGCCATCTGCTTGAAAGATGTCTTCATATTTTGATGCCACCTATGGGCATATTTTTTACTTTAACAGGTTTTAGAAAGGCTAAGGCATTGAAAGCTTCTCCCCCTTTCTTTCCACCCTCACCACCTGGTATATAAACTATAAAAATCAGCCTTCCTTCCTTTCCCCCTCCTTCCTTCCTTTTCTCTGTCTTTCTTTTCTTTCTTCCTTCTCAAAATATTTGTGACAGCTGACAGGAAATACCTACAGTAACACAATCGACACCCAGATACTGGGCACTGTGGTGTGTCTGTGGTCCCAGCTACTCAGGAGGCCGAGGCAGGAGGATTCCTTGAGCTGAGGAGTCAAAGCTGTAACACACAGCAGCTGCACCTGTGAATAGCCGCTGCGCTCAGCCAGAGCAACACAGTGAGACCTCGTCTCTTAAAATAAGGTCCAGGAAAAGCACAATTTAGAATAAGATGTCGTAATCTAGGATTTAAAAAGAAAAGAACAGAACAGAGGTAGCAGGCTCCTGAGGTCCTCCTATTGAGGTGAAAATTGCCAAACTTTCCTGGCAGCCAAAGGGCAAGGGGAAACCCAGTCACACAGCTCACTGTTACTGTAATAAGAAACCATAATTGCAGTAGTCACAGTAAGAGTGTTGGGGCCCCAGGCCCCAGCTCGGGTGGTGGGCCTCGGGGAGGCAGGTTTGGGGGGAGCTGAGCAGCCATGGAAGGCTGAGGTAATCTCTTGGGAAGGGAGTGTCATTGGCTATGGGAATGGAGAGAGGCAGAGCTCACCCCTGAAGTGAGTCAGTAGCTGCCTGCCCCCTGCCTGGACTCTGGGATAACTTCTTTGGGTGGGTAACTCAGAGGCTGGGCAGGCAGGGAGCCCATCCCTGGGCTTCAGCGAATGCCTTGTGTGCTTTTCCTCTGACCACGGCTGGATTTCCCTATGTCTCATTCTGTCCTGAGGTTTCCGGGGATTGGCACTTTGGAAACCTCAAGGATTATTTACAGGCTGCAGAGGGCCCAGCACTGGGAGGCCCACCATGCCCTGCCAGGCCAGGGCAAGCCCCTCACCCTTTCTGAGCTGCTGCTTGCCTAAATGGTCTCCAAGGAAGAGCAGCACCACCTCAAAGAGCCTGGCAGACCAGCCTCTCTGTGCCTCAGTTTCCTCATCCATGAAATGGGGATAATTATACAGCTGCCCGACAGGGCTGTCAGGTAGAGCCTTACATGGACCTTGGTAAGTGCTCACCAAGTGTTTGTGGTCACTGGTAGCTGCAAGGGCAGGCTGGCTTTGCAGGAAAGCCGTAAGCATAGTCAGGTGGCCACCTCACTAGAGCAGCTCGGGTGGGTGTGGGCACATAATTAGCACTGGGTTTTCCCCAAACCCACACTTAGCACCCATAAGTACCAGGCACCTCTGTGGTTAGCTGGGAAGGTGGGCTCCAGGAGAAGCAAGCGCTCTGCTCCCTGGATCCCTGCCCTATTCTGTTAGCCGCCCCCACCCCACCACCACAAAGGCCACTCCCCAAGTCAGCCTCAGAGCCAGGAGTCAGCCAGAGCAGGCCCTCGGAGGGATCCCAGCCCCTCAGTTGCCAGGGAAGACCTGAGTCAGCAGGTCTGCAGCCTGAGGCGGAGCTGGCGGCGGCCACAGGGACAAATTGGAGGGTTGTGATCGGACAGCACATAGTTTTCCACTTGCGTCTTCAGATTCCCCTCTGCATGAGCCTATTGCCCCTGGCTGGGTCCCACTCACATCTGGAAAAGTGTGAGGTGTGTTCAGGGAGCAGCCGCCAGCTGTCAGCCCTGGCCCTCTTCCCACTGCGGCCACAGAGCTGGGGCAGGGTCTCTGGAACCTTGGCCCAGGGACTCCGAGGGGGCCGTTCCAGCTCTGAGTCCTCTCCTGGACAGGACAGCTTGGGAGCCAGGCCCACTGAGATCCAAAGGCAGCAAGGGTAGGTTGTGAGCTGTGCGGTCTTGGGCAAGTGGCTGGACCTCTCTGGGCCTGTTTCTTTGTCTTTGGGGTGGGGAGAACCGTGCCAGCTAGTGGGCTTCCTGAGTGAGGTCACCAGTGGGCACTGCTGGCTTGGTAACCTGTGGAGTGCATGGCTGTGCCCCTCTTCCTCCAGGTCTCTGCTGGAGGCCGCAGGGGCAGAGTGATGAAGTGGGAAGAATATGGGCTCTGGAGTCAGGCCCACCTGAGTTCAAAACCCAGCTCAGCCCCTTTCTCCCTTGGAAGTGGTTTTTAGAGATACTCTGAAGATTGGATGGGATGATCCCCCAAGCCTGCCCTCCACCCCCAAAGTAGGTGCTGCTCCAGTATCGGCTGCTGTCGTGACAAGCAGCCTCTCTGCACCTCTTTTTCCCGCCTGTGAGACAGTGGCATCTGTAGTCCCTTAAGCAAGCTCTCCACCCCCACCACCTCTCTGCTCCTGCCCTGGCTGCCATTTCTCTGAGCAGTCACCTCCAGGCCCCTGTAAGGCAGCACCCTGATAAATCCTCAGCCTCTCTCAAGTCAGGCAAGAAAACTAGCGTCTGAGATTATTTTGAGAAAGAAATCGTTTTGTGCGTTGAGAGCCAGTGGGGCATTTGAGCCGCCTGGTGGACCAGGGCAGCCACTTGGGACAGAAGAGACAGGGTACTGGTGGGAGTGGGGTGGGTTCCCCTGTGCAGACCCTGCCTTTGGCTGCCCAGGCCCTGCCCCCAGTGGCCGCTCTGAGCCGGATGACTGGGGAGCAGCTGGCAGCCAGGCTCTGAGAGCTTCCAGGGAGCTTCCTGGACAATTAGCCATCTGATGCCCCTCTGTGGAAGGCCCTGTGGGCACTCCTCTTGGGACAGGGAGCTCACTACCTCCAAACTGAGCCATTCCTAACCAGCTCTGAGGCAGGACAATTCTTTCCCACTTGGAACTGGCACCTCTCTTCCTACTGTGTCCCCTCCCACACACACACTGGGGGCCTGGCCCTGCCCTCTGGACCCCCCAACCCATCTGCTTCCCAGTTCTGTGACAGCCTGCAGGGACCAGGACTCCCTGAGGCTGTGACGGGGTCACTGGCCTCCTCCCTACCCATTTCTGAACACACTGTAAGCTGTCCTTGTCCCTCTTGGGAAGGGCCCAGAGCTGGATGTAGATGGCAGGAGACCTTAGGTAAGGCAAAATGGGGCTGCTCCTTCCTTCACTCTGGCCCTGCCCCAAGCTCACCAAGCTTCTTCCCAGATACTATCCCTCTCAGCCCTGCAGGCCTCACCTCCTCCTCTCTGCTTTTCCTGCTGGCCATTGCTCCTCACCCGCCATGGAGCCTTTATGCCTGCCCCTGTGCCAGGTACTCAACATACATTCTCATACCCAGCCTGCGGGGGGCGCTGTCCCATGGTACAGAGCAGAGATCTGGGGCTTGAGGCTTTGCGTGACTGGCTTCCACCCAAGGTCATTGATAAGGCCCTCTTGGTGAGCTGTGCAGGGTGGCACTTGCCCTCAGGGAGCTCAGAGCTGGGCAAGGAGGCGGTGTGGTCGTAAACAGCCCCAGCACTTGGGGAAAGCTTAATTCCACCAGTCAGCGCATGGTTTGCTGAGCACCTACTGGGCGCCTACCAGCACCTACTGGGCGCCAGCCTGTGCTGGGCCCTGGGATACAGAGCAAGTGAGGAGACGGCCTGGCCTCATGGAGCAGACATTCAGGGAGCTGGAACTGGCACCTCCCTTCCTACTGTGATCCCTTTAAACAGGGATCTGTGGCAAGGAGGCACAGCAGGGAAGGGTGACAGAGAGAGGGAGAGGGGGCCATGTGGCCTGGGACTGGAGAGAAAGCCCTCTCCTGGTGGCAGGGCGGCACATGGGTGGAGAAGCAAAATGTCCCACACCAGGGAACAGTGTTCAGCCAGGAGGAGGAATGAAACTCTGACCCAGGCTGCAGCATAAGTGAAAGAAGCCAGTTATTAAGAGACCACAGCTTACGCAGCTCCATTTATAGGAAACGCCCAGAACAGGCAACTCCACACAGACCGGAAGGAGATTCGCATCATCCAGGGCTGGGGGGAGACAGAGGGACAGGTACAGGGTTTCTCTTTGGGATGATGAAAAACTGTTCTAAACTTAGATTGTGGTGATGGTTGCACAACTCTGTCAATGCAGGCAGTCCCCAAGTTACAAACCTCTGACTGACATATGACGCATACTTATGAACGGCAGCTATTACAGGTAAAAGGTATGTGCCTGTTCCAGCGTGCATATAAATTTAACTTAAGAACAAACCTACAGGCTCCGTACCCAAAGCTCAGTGGTTAGGGCACCGGCCACACATACCAGGGCTGGCAAGTTCAAACCCCACCAGGGCCAGCTAAACAACAATGACAATAAAAATAGCAACCAAAAAAATAGCCAGGGATTGTGGTGGGCACCTGTAGTCCCAGCTACTTGGGAGGCTGAGGCAAGAGAATCGCTTAAGCCCAAGTTGGAGGTTGCTGTGAGCTGTGATGCCATGGCCTCTACCCAGGGCAACATAATGAGACTCTGCCTCAAAAAAGAAAAAAAAAAAGCCGGACGTGGCAGATGCCTGTAGTCCCAAGCTACTTGGGAGGCTGAGGCAAGAGAATCACTTAAGCCCAAGAGTTGAGGATTGCTGGGAGCTGTGATGCCATGGCATTCTATCTACCAAGGGTAACATAGTGAGACTCAGTCTCAAGAAAAAAAAAAAGCTCCTTAAAATAAAACTTAAAAAAAAAAAAGAACAAACCTACAGAACCTATCTCATTTGTAACCCAGGGACTACCTACATGCTAAAATCATTGAACTGTATACTTTTAAATGGGTGAATTGTATGGTGTATGAATTATACCTCGCTCCACCTGTTTTTTTAAGTAGACTGTTAGAAAAAAAAAAAAAAAGCCAAGGGAAGAAAGACCATTCTGAGGAGGTGGCCTTGGGTTGAGAGTGACAGGAAGAAGTGAGCTTGTAAGGACCTTAGGGAGAGCACTCCAGTGCAGAGGGGACAGCAAATGCAAAGGCCCTGGGGCAGGAGCGTGCCTGGAGAGTTGGGCAGTGTGGGAGGCCCCGGGAGGCGGAGCCAGACCCCAGGGAGGACTCATAGCTTACTGGGGTGGGAGAGGCAGGGCAGGGTGTGAGGCAGGACAACAGCATGATGTACTTTCTGTTTTTAAAACAATCACTTAGGCTACCAGGAGGAAATGAGACTGTGCAGGGGGTAGGGGAAGGGGAGGCCAGTCAGGAGGTGGTGGCCACTGTCTACTGAGACATCCAAAAAAGGAGACAGACTGGCTGATGACAGTGGTGGGAGTTGGGACAGGGGCACACTCACTCCCAGACACGGTGAAGGGAAGGCTTCCTGGAGAAGGGGACTGGGCAGGGCCCCTGAGAATGTGGGGGATGGGCCAATAGGGGGGAGTGGAGAGGGCTGTCCAGGTGGTACCCCTGTGGAGGGCTCAGAGGACCTGCCTGGCCATAAGAGATGTAGCTGGCACCCTACTCTGCCCCTGCCACCCTGGGTCCCCTTGGGCCCCAAGCTGCTTTTAAAGTAAGCAGGGCACCATCTCTTCAGGGCCACCTGTCATACTGCCTTTGTCCTGCCAGCCTGGACTGGCCCTCAGTGAGAGCGCAGCACCCACACGGCCAGAGACCCAGCTGGGGCCTGGTGTTCTGAACAAAGCAGCCTCACCGAAACTCAAGTGGCCCTGAAACTCGATCGGCCCCAAGAGACTGGCCAGGGAGGCAGCTGTATTATTTATTGACTGGGCTTGCCCAGTGAAGCTGTTTGGACCATACGGACCTTGAAGGTGCCCCTTGGCAGTGTCTGGTGGGGGCCAGGTGGAGGGTAGGAGGGCTGGCAGGGGCCCCGGGGTGCCAGGCCCCCTCTCCCTGGGGCGTGGCTTCCTGGATGCCGACCCAGCAGGGAGGAAGTCAGACGTCAGGCCCAGGCCATGCTACTGGGAGGGCCCACAGCTCATCCCCAGGGGCCACGGAGGCAGGCCAGGCCCTGAGGCTCCGGGAGGACCTCCACCCCCTCCCCACCCACGCTGTGAGTACCGCTCACCCCGCCTCGGGGAGGAAGGGGTCTCAGCAGCCCTGAGAAACCTGTAGAGGGGCTGGCAACTGCCAAGGCAGCTTCTGCGGCTAGGGTCTCCGCACCGTCACTGGTTTTTCATTGTTTCTTGGAGCTGTTTTCTGTGACCTGTTTCTCACTGCCTGGATGGCACGCAGGTGGCACCCTGAGCCCAGGAACTCCAGGTGTTTCCCCGTAGCCACAAGGGGAAGTTCTGTAGCTCCCCTGGGCAATAGACCAGCCCCAGGCCTGTTGAGGGTGCAGTCTAGGGCCCCTCAGCCCACCCCAGCCCTCACAACTACCCTAAGAAAGAGGCATTCTTGACAGTGCCCATTTTACAGCTGAATAAATTGAGTCCCTCGGAGGTCACACGGTGCCCAGGGCTCTGGAGCATAATCAGTGTGGTTTCCTTTTCCCTGCCGCCCTCCACCCACGGGCATAAGCCTTGAGCCCGTGAAGGCTCAGCGAAGGGAACAGAAGCCTCGCCTGGAGCCTGATCCCCTCAAATTCGGTCAGCTGTGCTTAGAAGGCCCTGCCCTTGAGCAGGTCTTCCCCTCCCTGTGCTACTGGGGCCATTTCCCCATCTAGTAGGTGGCCCAGTGTGTGGCCCCACAAGAGCTCTCTTGGCCCACAGACAATTTTAGTTTCTTTCTGAGTCTCCAGGGGGGAACCTTAAGGGTCTGCAGATCCCTGGTGCAGGGAGAGTCTGGGATTGTCCCCAAGTGTCACTGTCCCTCGGATATCCCCTTTAGTGACATGGGGGCCATGGAGCCAACTGTATACCCAGGGAGGTTCCCACCGAGTCCTACTTCCTCATCTAAAACGCATAAGTCTAGAAGAGAGGGCTCTTGGTGCTGCCCCAGGCCCAGAGGCATCGGGACTTCTGTTCAATGTCACATGACTGGTGTACAATTAGGGGGCTGGGGTTTGAACACAGAATGACTCTGGGGCCTCAGTGCTGCCTTCTATCTGGGGTGAGGGGGACAGGATGAGTGTTCCGTTCCTTCCCGGTCACTGAATTTCAGATTTTCCATCTGCTGTGGGTTGGACTCCTGTCCTGAGGAGGGGGCTGGCTGTCCTGCTGGCCTCCAAGGCTCAGGCCTTGTGGGAGGCCTGGCTGCAGGAGAGAGAGCTCCCAGGGCTGCTCTGAACCTGGGTCAGAAAAGCTTCCTTCTCCCACCCATAAGAGCTCCCTGGTAACCCCAGTGAGACAGGGGGCGTGGGCCTGAGGGCCTCTGTTGACCAGGATTAGGGGTTACAACAACCCAGATCCCAAGGCTCTAGCCTGGAGCTCAGCAGCCATGGTTAGGGTCCCAGGAGTGCTTTCGTAGTATGAACCGGGGAGTCTGGCCAGGTGGCTGCCAGCACTTATGTTCAAGGCCCATTTCAGTTCAGTCCATTACAAGGTGCCCCGAAGATGGGGCAGAAAGGGTGTAACCAGGAGCCAGGACAACTGGGCCCTGGCACAGGTGTCTCTGCAGACTCAGTGGGGACCTCATGAGGCCTCATGCCCTTCCTCACCTGCCAAATGGCCAGGTGGAAGCAGGAGCCTTTAGGCACTCTGTGACTCCATGCAGAGTTTCAACCACATCATTCGTTCATAAATTCAATCATTCAACAAACATTTCTTGGGCACAATCTTGCCTCTAAGAGTAAAAAGGTGATAGGCAAACCCAGATTGAAAACGTCCCTGCCTGCCCTGGTGGGTATGGGGGCGTCAGGATATGATATAGGTGTGCCATGTGAAGGCAGTAAGGGGAAGGGCGGCAAGAGGGGGAGTGTCAGGCACGTTTCACTGCACACAGTGCCTGGGAGAAAACGCCTGCAGGCCACAGGCAGGTGAAGGCAGGCTGGGTGTGGCCCCCACTCACTACTGCTTTGTGGCAGCTCAGTGTCAGGGGTCCTGTGACCTTTACCCAGGTCTGTGAGGGTGGGGTTGTTAGCCCATTTGGTGGAAGAGCAAACCAGTGCCCAGAAATCCAGGCCCGTGTGACTCCAGTGCTCTGGGAAAGAGGCAGTGGACTGTGGCCAGCAGAGTTGGGGCTCCAGACCATACCCAGCATGTGGAAGCATGGTGGTAGCTGCTGGCTGGAGCCTAGACTCCAAGGCTGTGATTAGTTTCTGGGGTCTGGCCAGGCTGCAGGTTAAGAACCCAGACTTTGGGGGGAGGCTCGGCTCTGCTGCTTTTGTAACTGTGTGACCTTGGGTGTGTCAGGTCACATCTCTAAGCTTCAGTTTGCTGGTGAGGATGGATGGATAGGATGGATGCAAGGAACAGAAAATGTCAATCAAGCAGGAAAGGGGTCTCACTGGCTCACGGAACAGAAAAATCTGGAGGAGGGGAGCTAACTAACTTCAGAAATGGCTAGACCCTGGGGTTCAATTTATGGATCTGGACTTTGCACCTCCCACCTGTGCTTTCCTCCCTCCGGCTTCCCTTTGAGGCATGCTCTCTCCACACGAGTGCCCCTGGCTTTGTGCCTGGTGCATAGCAAGTGCTTAGAACACATTAGCCATCTCCTTCTATTCAGATGTCACCAGCCTGTGACAGGCCAGCTACAGGGGCCCGGCTGCAAGTGGACAACAAACTGTTTCTATCTGACGGATGTTCACAGTGCCCTGGGGGAGATGGCACCAGAAAAGAGGAAATTGCCACACAAGGTGATCAGGGCTGGGGGGGTGAGCTCAGAAGCCTGTGGGAGCCAGAAGAAGAACATCAAACTTCTCATGTGCAAAGTTCCCCAAAAGCCTCCTGGAGGAGGTGGCAGCTGGGCTAGACTTTCAAGAACAATGGGGTGTGCTGGCCTGGGAAATGAGAACCGAGGGAGCAGGAGCCCCAGGGTCAGGTTCAGGAGCGGCACACAGTAGGGCTGACCTGGCTGTGCTGGTCCTTGAGGTCATGGCTGAGCTTAAAAGATGAGTGCTTGGGCCACGTTAGGGGTGGAGGTGACTAAACCTACATGTGGCTGAAAGGTGCCCCAGCTGCAAGGAAGAGAAGGAGCATTCAGCCCTGCTGTGTGCCAGGCACTTTCCACACAGCAGCCTCTGGAGTCTCCTCATCACCACCTTGCAGAGAATGAACCAGAGGTTCTGATCAGGTGCCGGAACAGACTCCCCTTCTCAGTGAGTTGATGAAGCCTGTTTCCCCCACAAACTTAGAATTTGGGATTCACCCATTGGCCAGGCGCAGTGGTCTCTGCTCTGCCATCAGGAGGCTGCTGGGATGCCGCCCAAGGCAGGGACATATGGGGAAGTCACCGTGTTAGAACCAGTTGTGTGTTGAAACACCTTCCCAGCCTCTGCTTGTTCCAGCAATGGCAGCGGAAGCAAATCTGAAACCCACTGTCCCCACACAAGGCGGGGGGAGTCACAGCCAGAGGCTGGGTGTGAAGCGTAAAGCCCAAGGCCCCTCGCAGAAGTGGGTGTGGACAGCCACCTGCTCCTGGGCAACCAGTGGAGGCCGACTGGGTTCTGAGCTCTCGGCAGTGAACATTGAAACCACTTCTAAGCAGCCCCCAGTGGGTTCACACGCAGCCAACATAAACCAGTGGGGCTAACAGGGCGGATCTAGGGTCAAGGCTTAATGCCTTGGGTAGTTTCTGCGACTCGTGGGCAACCCCCTTCATGTCTCTGAGGCTCAGTTTTCACCTCGGAAGGGATGACTGTCCCCAGAGTAAGGATTTTATGACATTAGGCATGGGCCGTGACAAAGCCAAGGCTCAGTCAGTGTCAGTGATCATTATCCCCAAGTGAAATAAGTGTTCTCAGTTTGAATTCAAAAATTTTTTTTTAATTGTCATTTTTGTAACCATTTCTGGACTTGAGCAAAATGGGAAATTGGTTCCAGCCTCTGAGCCCCCAAGGTAGGCACGGGGCCTTTCAGCCCACCTGTGCTCAGGACCTGCGTGGGGAGAGGTAACACCAGATTTTTAATTTGTCAAATCCCAGACATCTAGGATGTTCGTTTCTTAAATGTTACAGTCTGAGACAAAGGTTTTTGGAAGTGAAAAAATAAAAGTAGGGAACTTAGCCCTAGGAATGCAAGCAGAGTGGAGGGAAGCAGGGGCAGATGCCAGCACCAAGGAGGAGGGGGGATACATAGGGAGGTTTCTCAGCGAGAACATCTGAGTCTGGAGGGAGCGGCCAGCCCGAGAGAGCAGAGGAGGGTTTGTGGAGAACCTGGGTCCAGTCTCCGTGGTGTGTTTGGGGAACAGCAGTCTGCCTTCGGTCTGGGAGGGATGAGGGCCAGAGTTCAAGCCATAAAGGAAGGCAGGTGGGGCCCAAGCCCAGAGCACTGGCCTCTCTGTGGGCAGGCAGAAACCTTCAGGGGCTTTTGAGCAGGGAATTGGGTTAACCAGTATTGTTTTGGTTGATGTAATTAAAAAAAGAAAACAAAGTACCCAGGAGGTTGGCCTCAGTCAAAGACTGAATGTATTGCCTTCTATTTCTGAAAGTTTTAGGTACAGTTAGATTCAGGGGCGACATCTTTTTCTCTTCTCTCTTCTCTCTAGACTTCGTTCCCAGACAGCTTCTCTGCCTGTGGTGGCCCCAGCATCTCCAGGTTGACAGCTGTCTTACCAGCTCATAATCCTGGCAGAAAGTCTCAACAGAATAGACTCCCACTGGTCAGCTTGATTCTGACCATCCATCCCTGCCCCAGTTACTTGGGCAAAGGGGATGGAATGCTCTGATCTTGGTACTGTGTCCAGCCTGGAGTTAGCCACCCAGACTATAAGGACTGAGAATGAAGGAGGGGATTCCCTCAGAGAAAACTGGGTGCCTGATTAGAAGTGGGATCAGAGACTGGGCAGGCAGAAACATCTTGCGTCCGCCACTCCATCTGATAGGCCCTGTGGGCTGGCACACAGCAGCCCTCTGATCAGCTCCAGGGCGTAGGTTTGTTAGGATCCTAATTTGCAGATGAGAAAACTGAGTCTTAGGGAGACACAGTCACTTGTCGAAGGTCACACTACCAGTAAATAGCGTCAAATCCCAAATCTGCTTGACCCCAAAGCCCAGGCTCTTAACCATCTGCTGCACGGCTGTGCAGTAGTCAGACAGGAGTTAGAGGAGGAGGCCTCAGGAGCCTGAAGGAGACCAGAGGCAGAGGGTGGGGTGGGGGGTCTTCAGAGACAGGACTGTGATGTGCTGAGGGCTGTTTGCAGAGCACTGTCACCTAAGCTTTTGTTGTTGTTCCCTTACGTAGGTAAAAATGTTTTTTATCTAATTAGCAATGTCTACTCACACACAGAAATACACATTAATTATTATGCTTACTGGTTTCTACTTGGGGCAATCTTGGCAGAAAGACGGAAGCGATGGGGCTCCTGAGCCTGGAAACTGGAGTTACCCAGGCTGCGGGCACTGGGGGCATTTCCGGGGGAATTTCCGGGGGAAGTGGTCAAAGGGAGGTGGCCGCCCACCTGGCTCAGGGCCAGGGTGGGGAGCGGGTAGGAGGAGAAACAGCCACTCCTCACTTCCCTTTTCAGCCCTAAGACTTCTCAGGCAAGAGTCCCACCTCCCTGTCAGAGGTCATGCTGCTCACACTCTGCTGGCACAAGGGGAAACCAAGGCAGCGTGGGGACAGTACACCTTGTCCTCACTGTCACCACACAGGGAGCAGCACCACATGCCCTCTGGTGGTCTGAGGACCAGTCCAGGATGGGCAGCTGCCTCACACAGGGCAAGTGAGTCTGGGCCTCAGTTTGACATCTGCCAAATGGACCTAAATTACCTCACGGAGTAAGCAAATGAAAAACCTTTAGAAAGAACCAGGCCCAGCGCCCGGCCCCTTGCAGCTGCTACGATTCCTTCCCTTATACAGTGAACTCTCAGAATCACTGCCGGGGAGGGAGGACAGCTGCAGAGCCCAGAAAGCCAGGATTAAGACCCAGCCCTGCTCTGCTCCCTCTGTGTGGCCTTGGGCAAGTCTCTTCACCCCTCTGGGCTCCCGTTGCCTTATCTGGAAAATGGAGAGGATTAGCTGGACACCCAGCCCAGGGACAGGGTTTGCCAGGATGTCTTGCTCCCACCAGGACATCCCCTCCCTGCCAGCTCCCTTTCCTGCCCCAGGAGCTGGGGCAAGTGAGTTATTCTGCTGACGATCCATCCAGCTAATAGCTGCTGAGCGCCTGCTGTGTGCCCTGCACTGCTCAGAGCACTAAGGAAGCTGGGTGAGATGCTCCCTTCTGGAGCTGCCATTGGGGGTTTCGGGGAGACAGACAAGGACTAGTGACCAAACAACTGAACGAGACAGTTTCCTACTTAGAGGAAGGAAAAGGAAGCAGGATGCGGTGGTGGAGAATGACCTGGTGGGCTGTCAGAGAGGGCCGCCCTGAGGAGGAGACCTCAGGACAAGAAGGAGGTGGCTAGCAAAGACGGGGTGGGCCTACAGCAGAGGGAAGAGCAGGCGGATGCCCTCCAGGGACTCAAGCTCAAAGGACAGAGGGGTTGGAGTGCTGGAGGGTGCTTATCTCATTCCTTGAACTTTTCCTGGAGGTGGACGGCTGGGGCCCACCTCTGAGCTACAGTGGGGGAGAGGGAGGTATCCGTAGGGCACAGGCCACCTGTTCAGGTTGGCCTGGGAACCCAGACTGAGGGTGACAAGTGGTGGTGGAAGGGCATGCCCAGGAGAGGCAGGAGCGTTCAGCCTTAAACTTGGGAACTACTAAGAACTACATAAGGAACCCCATCTCATCTTCAGGTACAGAGGATACACAGTCCTGGCTCTACTTCAACTCCACTGCCCAGGGCAGGTCCCTCCCTCTCCCCGGGGCTCCCTGGGGTGGACTGACAGAAGTGTGGGGTCCCTGCTCTTCCACCTTTGCTTCTGAAAGGGTGTAGCTGTGGGGACTCCGGAGAAATCAGAGTCCTCTTCCCACAGGACAGGGGACTCTGAGAGCTTGGTCAGAGGGCAAGACGGACACTGATGACAGATCGAACATGCTGGGATTTCCAGGCCACAGGGTTGGGGTAAAGGTGAGGTGTCAGAGACAGAGAGGGATGAGGAACTCAGCCCCAAATGTCAAACAGCCAAGAACTACATTCCATCCACAGGCACAGATACCCTGAGACAAGCAGACCTCAAGGGAGGGACAAGTGGTCTGAGGCTTGTAGGCAGTAGATGGGGGGAACTATCTCCAAGCACCATGAGATGTCAGGCTCTCCTGGGCATGTGAGACCATCCAGTGAGGATCTCGTTCAGTTCTTACAAAAAAGCCTATCAGACAAGAATAGCCACCGTGTGTCGCAGATGGGGAAACTGAGGTCGGCCAAGACACTTGTCCCAGTTCCTTGCCAGCTGAAAGTGGCAGCATCAGAGCTGGGACCTGGAGCTGTGATTTCTTTAGAGATTTGGAGGGTTGGCTGGTGGAGCGAGTGGGGCAGGAGGAATCAGGCTCCAGTGTTCCCCTGCCCTCCTCCCAGGTGGCAGCTAGACCCACAGCTGGGACCCCCCCTGCTCAGTAATCTGAATGATCAAAATATCTGTTGGGCCAGTTTCAGGAGGCCACCCCACCTGGTCAGCCTGCATGCATGTGTCAGCTGAAGGCGGAACCTTTGTTGTCAGCTTCCCAACCCATCTGCAGGGTGTCAGAGTCCTAGATCTACGGCAGTGGTTCTCAACCTTCCTAATGCCACAGCCCTTTAATACAGTTCCTGTGGGTCACCACCCACAGATTGAGAACCCCTAGTCTACAGGATATGGGATCCCTCCCCACGTTCCCATGCAGGCTCCCTCCGGCCTCCCTGTACACAGTTGTGAATAGGTGGGGTGTCTACTGCCTGCAGTGTGGGGCCAAAAAGATCTGGAGGACAAAGCCTGGCAAGGTGGCTTTGGGCAAGTGTCTTCCACTCCTAAGTCTGTTCCCTCGTCTGCCCACCAGTAGAGGCTTTGATACTTCATACTGCACTTGCCTCAGGGGAGGCCAGGCTATAGGAGCTGCTGCTGACCCAGAAACCCACCCGCACACTGGACATCAGCCTGCCGCTGCTGCCAGCTGGGCCAACACAGAGCTCGGGTGTCCCCCAAAGATGCCCTGTCTCCAGGCCTCCCTGAGGTCTTTGTTCTAGCAGGCAGGGTTCTCTTAGGAGCTGTGGGAATGCCCCTGCCCGGGAAATGCTCTGGGATCCATGAACTTGGCCCTGAGCCATGACACCCTTGGGCGTGTGTTTCAGTTAGCTTTTACTGTGTAGCAAATTATAGTGCCCAGCTCTGGGTGAGAGGAGGGGACAAAGGGATACTGGTACCTGGAGGAGAGGAACTTTGGGACTCAGAGTATGTGTCATCAGGATTTTGCTGGTTCCCAACATAAGCTGGGTGAGGGCTCGAGTTCTGAAGTCAGTGTGTACAATATTACTCTGTGAAATTACCCTTGAAGAGCCTTACAGGTGCGTACTAATCAGAGAAGCTGGTGTGAGTCACTGCCTTGCTCAGCAGACGTGCGCAGGCGCCTGGACCAGAGCAGGTGAAGGTGCCAGGGCTCGTCCAGGTACCACAACCTTTGCTGTGCAATGGAGACCCTCAGATCTTGGTTGGAATGAGGGGGACCTAAGCTGGCTGGCTCCATCCTGCATTACTCTTTAGCCTCTAGGGCAGCAGTTCTCAACCTGTGGGTCGCGACCCCTTTGGGGCTCAAAAGACCCTTTCCTCTTTCACAGGGGTCACCCAAGACCATCGCAAAACACATATTTCTGATGGTCTTAGGAACCGAGACACCGCTCTTCATGTGTGGGGGTCACCACAACGTGAGGAACTGTATTAAAGGGTCACGAAACTAGGAAGGTTGAGAACCACTGCTCTAGAGCCAGGCTGCCCAGGACAGCAGCCAGTAACCATAGGTGACTTGAAATATAACTAATTCAAATCAAACAAAATGAACAACTCCGTTCCCCATCACTGTAGACAGATCCCAGGTGCTCAGTTCCAGACAGCCAGGAGGTGAGAGCTGAGAGTGAAGCTCCCAGCTGGCGGAGCTCAGCCCTGGACGTCGGCCTTTTTGCACAGCTGCCTCCTGCTGGCCCACCTTCATTATCACCCAGGTGGGTACTGGCTGCCAGGGCCCAGCCTCTGCCCTTGAGGGGCTCTAGGTCTGGTTGTGCCCCACCCCCAAGGGTGCAGCTGAGCCCCCAGGCCTCTCATCTTCCAGATGGTAGCCCTGGGCCGCAGTCGCCCACCCAAATCCTAGTACTCTCAGGCCTCGTCGTCTAAAACAAGCCCTTCCTCTCTGACCCTTTCCCTCCCCACTGTGAAATACAAATGGGGCTCCATTTGCACCCCCAGTCTTTGCCAGTAAAGGGAGGATACCTTTTTATCATCAGAAATTGTGAGGCCCTGCCCAACCCTGCCGTGTACACACCCCACAGGCGGGGATTAGTATCCAAGACTGAAAAACTACAAGAGGACAGCCACTAGGCATCCACTTTCAGATGACTTTGGAAGTTGCGGATTTAGTTCATTGAAACAGCAGCTATTTTGGTTTGAAATATATTCATGTGTGAAACACAGTGTTTGTTTGGTCTGTCAGCAGTTCTGCGTGTGCATATGGGATGCAAGATCCCCTAAAATAAATCAGGGGCTCCCAGCTTAGAAATCCCCCAACCTGGCAGGAGTTGCAATCTCTGAGTGGCCTCCAGGAGCTGAAGGCTCAGTGTGGAGGGTGGGGGCTCCCTTGTGGGATATTTGCGTGGCCAGCGCTGCGGCCGGATGCTGAGTTTTTGTGGTGAGAGGTGAGTGAGGTTCCCCAGTTGCCATGGCTTCCTTCCCTCCCTGCAGCCCTTCCCACCCACAGCGCCCCTTCCTCTCACTGTCTTGCTGAGTCTGTTCTAAGCTTTGCTGATGGAATGTGGCCTGGCATGGATGCCCTATCCCTGCTCAGGGCCTCTCTGTGCCTGTGGGCCCCAGTGTTCAGAAGCTTTGCTGCGTGAGGATAGAACATGACTTCCATATAATTATCTGGGGAGAGGGGCAGAGGAGATTCAGACATAAATCCCTGCCCTTCAGGGCTCTGGGCCTGGTGGGAGGCTGAGGCCTGTGCATAGCTGAGGGGTTTCTGTATTTACTTCCTCTCTTGTGGAATCTCCCCTCACCCCAGCTGAATCTCAGCTCCAGGAAGTCAGGGATTTGTTTGTGTCTGTGCACAGAGTAGGCCCCCAGTGAATATTTGCTGGGAGAGTGCATGCAAGTTGTATCCCACCCTGCCGTATGGCTCTGGCCGTGTCTTTGGGGTACAGCAGACGTTTGAGGAGCGGTAGCTCTCCTCTGGGAGCTCTGCTCACAGCCTTTGCTCCTTTTGTAGACCATGGATTTTATTCAAATTCCAAGCAATAATTTTTTTAAATTTCAAATTAATATGAGGGTGCAAATGTTTAGGTTACATTGTTTTCACTTCTAAGGTAAAGTTCAAGTTATAGTTGAGCCCTTCGTCCAGAGGGCACGATCCCACCAATCGCCCCCCTCCTGGCCCAGCCCCCCTCCCCCTTGCTAGACTGTATTTGCATTTTATCATTCCTATGGGTGCGTAGTTGTTTATATATTGGTTTCAATACTGAGTACATTGGATAATTTTTTTCCGTTCTCGAGATACTTTACTAAGAAGAATGTGTTTCAGCTCCATCCACATAAACATAAAAGATGTTTATATTTCCGTAAAAAGTCTCCATCTTTTCTTATGGCTGACTAGTACTCCATGGTATACATATGCCACAGTTTCAAACAGTAATTTCCTCAAACAATGGATTTTTTTGTTTGAGACAGAGTCTCACTTTATTGCCCTCAGTAGAGTGCTGTGGTGTCACAGCTCACAGCAACCTCCAGCTCCTAGGCTTAGGCAATTCTCTTGCCTCAGCCTCCTGAGTAGCTGGGACCACAGGCACCCGCACAACGTCCAGCTATTTTTTGTTGCAGTTCGGCTGAGACCGGGTTCAAACCCACCACCCTTGGTATATGGGGCCAGCGCCCATCCTCCTTTGAGCCACAGGCATCGCCCTAAACAGTGGATTCTCTAACAGTTGTAAGAGTTATTTTGCAATACTTTCAATTGTAAAGGAGAGTTGCAAGAATAATAGCAAAAAATGTTCTCCCCTATGCCTTTTTGTTCTCTCTTAAAAGTATTTTTTTCCCTCAGAACTATTGGAGGTCACTCTACGCCTGCACTGTGGTGGCTTTTACCCCTAAGTAACACTTGAGCACCTATTTCCTAAGAATAAGGATGTTCTTTTGTGTAACCGTGGTCCAACAGTCAAGTTCAAGAAATTTAACATTAACATGATGCTAGGGTCTAAAATACAGCTGACAGTCACAATTTGCCAATTATCCCAACAATGTCCTTTGTGCCAGATTTGCCTCCCAATCTAGAATCTTCTATTGCATTTAGTCAGCTTGCATTCCCAAAGCTTTTTCAAGGTATAACTTAGATATCATACAATTCACCCATTTAAGTGTACAATTCAATGATTGTTACTGTATTTATAGAGTTGTGCAACTATTGCCACATTTTTAAAATTTTGTTTGTTTTGAAACAGAGTCTGACTCTGTTGCCCCAGGTAGAGTGCAAAGGTATTTTACCCCAAACTGCAACCTCACAGCAACCTCAAATTCCTGGGTACGTGCAATCCTCCTGCCTCAGCCTCCCAAGTAGTTGGGACTGCAAGCATGCACCACTGTAACCAGCTATTTTTTTCTATTTTTAGTAGAGATGGGGTCTTGCTCTTGCTCAGGCTGGTCTCAAACTTCTGAGTCCAAGTGATACTCTGACTTTTGCCTCAGAGGATTGCAGGCGTGAGCCACTGCATCCGCCCCACACTTTATTTTAAAACCTTTCCATCACCCCAGAACGAAACCGGTTTTCAGTCACCCCCTTGCCCATCCTACACCCCCAGCAACCACTTTTTGTCTCTGTAGCTGAGCCTTTCTGAGCATTGCGTGTCCATTTGGAATCACACTCTGCGTCCTTTTCTCTTTGTCTCTCAGCATAAGGTTTTCAAGGTTCATCCGTGTTGTAAAGTGTGTCAGTAGTTACTAATTTCCTTTTTACTGCTGAAAAATATACTGTATTTAGTTTATTCATGCCATGGTTAGTGGACATTTGGGTCATTTCTGCTTTTGTGCTATTATAAGCACTACTATGGATATTTGCATTTGAGATTTTATATGGACTGTTTTCTCTTGAGTAGATACCTAGGAATTGATGGGTCACATAGTAACTGTATATTAAATTTTTTAAGAAACAGCAAAACTGTCTTCCAAAGTGGCTGTATCTTTTCACATTCTCACGGGCAGCGCATGAGGGCTCCAATTTCTCCACATCCTCTCCAACATTTGTTACCGTCTGTCTTTTTGATTCAGGCCACCCTAGTGGACGGGAATTTGTATCTCACTGTGGTTTTGATTTTGCATTTCCCTCATGGGAAAAATCTTTTTCTATGCTTATTGACCATTCAGATATTGCGTTTGGTGAAATGTGTACTTGAGCCTCTTGCCCACTGAATTTTGAATTGTACTGTCTCAATAATAATTGAATCTTTTTTATATTCTAAATACAAGTCCTGAACATCAGTTTTATGTTTTGCAGGTATTTTCTTTCAGTGTGTGGTTTATCTTTTCACTTTCTTTTCTTTTTTTAAGAGACAGAGTCTCACTTTCTCCCCCTTGGTAGAGTGCTGTAGCGTCATAGCTCACAGCAACCTCCAACTCCTGGGCTTAGAAGATTCTTTTGCCTCAGCCTCCCAAGTAGCTGGGACTACAGGTGCCCGCCACAGTGCCCGGCTATTTTTTTGTTGCAGTTTGGCCAGGGCCGGTTTGAACCCACCACCCTCAGTATATGGGGCTGGCGCCCTACCCACTGAGCCACAGGCACCGCCACCTATTCAGTTTCTTAATGGTGTCTTTTGAAGTGCTAATCCAAAGTCACAAAGATTTACTCCTATGACTTTTGTCTAAGAGTTTTATGATTTTAAGTCTTCCATTTAGATCTTTGATTGTGTTTGGCGGGAACTATGGGACCAAAGGCACCCTTTCCTGTGCGAATAGCCAATTGTCCCGGCACTGTTAGTTGGAGAAACTATTCTTTCCAATGACTTGTCTTGGCACTTTTGTCAAAAGTCATTCAGCAATAAATTGTTATTATTTATTTCTTTTTTATTTATTTTGATCAGCACAGCTAAGGCCAAGATAATGAATCTTTAAATGTTATTTTCAGGCTCAGCGCCCGTAGCACAGCAGTTACGGCATCAGCCACGTACAGCAAGGCTGGCGGGTTTGAACCCAGTCCAGGCCAGCTAAACAACAATGACAACTGCAACAAAAAATAGCCAGGTGTTGTGGCAGGTGCCTGTAGTGGCAGTTACTTGGGAGGCTGAGACAAGAGAATCGCTTGAGCCCAAGAGTTGGAGGTTGCTGTGAGCTCTGCTACCCAGCATCCTTGGCTGCCTTTTCTAACGTATGTACGCAGTATTTCTTAAAGTGGGGCCTGATGAAATTCATAGACTGTATCCTCAGGGGTCCATCACTTCTTCAGTTTGAGAAACCCTTAATATGGAGTTATTCTTTGGTCGGAAAGTGGAGGCCCAGACAGAGAAAGTGAAATGTCTAAGTCATGCATCTCCAGGGGCCTGTAGGCCAGCAGAGGCGTTGGGGATAATGACAGGAATGTCACTCGCCCTCTGTGAACCTCCATTTGCTCACCTATAAAAGGGAGCGGCGCCACCTGTCTCAGAGAATGTCAAGGAATAGCGATAATGTGGGTTAAGTGCCGGCACAGTGCCTGCCTGACAGGGAGTGGGTACCAATTAGTCAAAGTTTATCACAAGCCTGGGGGGCCACCCCTGGCCCCCATCCAAGCCCTCCCTCCACAGTACCTTCTCTCCCCAGCAGAACAGCCCCTGTGGGCTGGCTCCTGGCTCCAGCCTTGCTCTATCCCCACTGCCTGTCCGTTTACAGGGCACAGCTCTAGTGGGCCCCGAGCTGGTTCTAGAAAGGCAGCAATGAACCAGACTCCACCCCGGCTCTCAGAGACCTTCCAGGCAGGTGAGCAGACACATTAGCTAATGATCATAGAGCAGTGTGGCAGGAGTTATTTTTATTAATAACTAACATTTGTAGAATTCCTGTTCTTTGTCTGGCCCTGTTTTAAACATCGTCTCAGGATGTACAGGGTACTGTGGGAGCCGAGAAGATGATGTCCAGAGAAGCTGGAGCTAAAGGATGCGTTTAGACTTAAGCTAATAGACAAAGAGACAGGAACACTCGGCATTTATTTGTATCTATTTGATGAATGAAAATAGCATCTCATGATTGTGATTTCCGTGTCTTTATAAGTGCAAGGTTGTGTATCGTTTTGTGTGTTTATAAGCTATTTGTACTTCTTTTTCACTAAACTACCTCCCTAAATCAATTGGACATTTTTATTTTGAGTTGTTTGGGCTTTTTTTTTGTTCTTATTCATGTAGAAGAACTCTTTATACATGGAGGAAACCAAAGGGATAGTGGGTGTAGATACACAGAGGCATGAAATAGTACAGTGTGCTCAAAAGGCCTTAAGTTTCGCTTGATTTTGGAAGAGGAGCTGGCCAGGGAGGTAGAAGCTAGCTCTGCATGTGGGCTGAGGAACTGGGTCTTTATTCTATAGGGTGTAGGGAGCTATGGAAGAATTTTGAGCAGGGAAGGGCTGTAACTGAATCTGTATTTTTGAAAAATGCTTCGAATAAGGGACAATTACGGACAAAGGGAAGAGCTAGGACAACTTGAGGCTAGAAAGTGCAGAACTTTCAGTGTCTAGCTACAGACTGTCCACTTGGTTTTGTGGGCAGTAAGGAGCCACAGAAGGTTCTGGGTGAACTGAAGAGGCAGTGGGGATGAAGAGCTGCCCTATAGACTTCTGGCTCTGCAGGCAGCTGGGAAGCGGGTGGGGACAGAATCAAGGCCAAGGCTGATCTCTGGGTGAGGAGAGTGGTTTTGTTTCCCAGCATGAGGCTTTGCCCCCACAGACATCTCAGCCCCACGTGGGTGCTGAGCGCTGTGTCATCTCTCCCTGCCCCACAGGACTGACCTCCTACCCAGACAGGACCATTGCCAGGGGTAACCTAGGGAGGAAACATGAACCAAGAGTTTCCAGGCAGGGCCCTGGGAGTGGGTGAAGGAAAAAGGAACGGCACAATGGCTAGCGAGGCAGGATCTCAGAAGTCATGCCAGCCACTGACCCTCTGTTCTGCTCCCACAAGGGCAAAGGCCTCTCCCTCCTGGGCCTCCATTGCCGTTCTGCGGCCGGGACAGCAGAGATGGATGGAGTCTTGGCACTTGTCTTATCTTGCACTTCTTAAAGGAAGGACTTCGAGGCTCAGAAGGGACTCCTTCCTCCCTGAGGTCATACAGGGAGTCTTTCCAAGCTAGTGGCAGAGTAGGGCCTAGAAATAAACCCTCTCAACTCCCCTTCCAGGTTCAGAAATTATTATTTTTTAAACATAACTTTACACAAACAGTAACACATGCGTATAGTGCTTAAGTGGAGCATTTCAGTGAAAAGCCAGTCAGTCCCCTCAGTTCCCCAGGCCCCTCCCAGGGCACTGCTGTACCGATTTCCTGAGCATCTTTGTTGGAGAATATACACATATGCAGGCACCAGCATACATCCTACACTCCTCTTTTGTACGTAGAAAGTAGCACACTCTACACCCTGTACTGCTCCTGGCCTTTTTACACTTCCAAAATATCTTGGAGGTTGTTCCTTATCAGTCTATGTAGAGATGCCACGTTCTTTTTGATGCAAAGGCTTTCATATGGATGGATCACAACCATAATCACCGAACTGGTTCAACAGGCCCCTCACTGGTAGGCTTTAAGGAATAACTTTTATTCACTTTTATAACGTTTACAGCCCTGCACATTGTGACTTTTCACTCAACGACAGACCACGTGTACGATGGAGGTCCCCTAAGATTAGCATACCATGTTTTTACTGTGCCTTTCCTATGTTTAGCTACATTCAGAGACACAAATACTTACCACTGTGTTACCATTGCCTACGACACTCAGCACAGAAGCGTGCTGCACCGGTTAGTGGCCCAGGAGTAACAGGCTGTGCCTTCTGGCCTACGTGTATCGTAGGCTCTGCCATCTTGGTTTGTGGATGTGCAGTCTGTGACAGTGGCGTAATGACAAACTGCCTGACAACACTTTTTGCAGAATGCATGCCCATTGTTAGGCAATGCATCACTGTAATTTAATTTTTAAATACAAAGACATGTCAATAAGAACATTCGACTGGCCCATGGGCTTGTGCCCAGACTTTTAAAAAATCAGTTAACACAGGGAAGTATAAATACAAGCTTTTCACATATCCGTTTCACACACCCTTCAGTGCTCCCAAAAGGTAGCCATCAATAACTGTTTGCTTGTTTGGGTATATGTGTATCCTTTGCGGGGGGAAATTTGGAAATTCTGGCACATGTGTATATAGAAACTTTCCAAATTTACACAAAAGAGATCACAAAATGGCGGCACCTGTGGCTCAAAAGGGTAGGGCGCTGGTCCCATATGCCAGAGGTGGTGGGTTCAAACCCAGCCCCAGCTGCAAAAAAAAAAAAAAGAAAGAAAGAAAACCATAAAAGAGATCACAATATATGGCTCAGCACCTGTAGCTCAAGAGGCTAAGGCGCCAGGCACATACACCAGAGCTGGCGGGTTCGAATCCAGCCCGGGCCTGGCAAACAACGATGACAACTACAACCAAAAAATAGCTGGGCGTTGTGGCGGGTGCCTGTGGTCCCAGCTATTTGGGAGGCTGAGGCAAGAGAATCACTTAAGCCCAGGAGGTGGAGGTTGCTGTGAGCTGTGATGCTACAGCACTCTACCCGGGGCGACAGCTTGAGGCTGTCTCAAAAAAGAGAGAGAGAGAGAGAGAAACATCACAAAATAGACAACCTTCTGTCCCTTGATTATTTTTTTTCACTAGAAATATGTTTTGGGCTCGGCACCTGTAGCTCAGGTGGCTAAGGCACCAGCCACATACACCTAAGGTGGCGGGTTCAAATCCAGCCCTGGCCCGCCAAACAACAATGATGGCTGCAACCAAACAATAGCCGGGCGCTGTGGCAGGTGCCTGTGGTCCCAGCTACTTGGGAGGCTGAGGCAGGAGACTCGCTGTGAACTGTGATGCCACGGCACTCTACCCAGGGGGACAGCTTGAGGCTCTGTCTCAAAAAAAAAAAAAAAATGTTTTGGAGCTCTGTCCACCCTTGGACAAAGTCCCAGCGAATGGGTGTGTCTTACTGGAGGTGCTCCCTCCCCCACTGTGGGACACTGGGGATGCTCCTTTCCTTCCTTCGTTTATCCTCACCCGCAGGACTGTGCTGTCTGTCTGTGTATTCCTGTGTCAGCACCTCTGCTGCAGCACCTCTGCCCCATCACCCTCGGGCACCTCAGCCAACAGTATGTTTGAGAGCATTCATTTCTTCCCTCCTTCAGCAGCAAAACTATGAATCATTTTTGCCAACTTGGTAGATGAAAAATGGCAAGCACGTTTTATTTTGTGTTTCTTTAGTATGCATTTGATTATCAGTGACACGGAATAGCTTTCCATAAGCTGCTTGTTCGTATCCTTTGCTTTTTTTCTAATGGGTTAGTCATCTTGTTCCTATCAATTTGAAAGGGCTCGTCATGTCCTAGGGAAACTAACTCCTGTCATGTGCTACATTTTTTAAATTAATCATTTGTCCCCTCTCCCCTCTTTTTTTTTGACTTTGTGCTATTTTTATTCCATTTATATAGTATTAATTTTTGCACAGTTAAATGTATTAACATTTTCCTTCATGGCTTCTGAGAATGAAAATATTTATACAGTGCTTTTTATACAGCTTGTCTGCACATTATCACAGTCGATTCCCACACCAGCCTTTGAAGGGAGGCAGGGTGGGAATTTTTGTCATCAGTTCCGTGTTACAGATGAGTTCAAATGAGGCTCAGAAAAGTAACAGAACTTGCCCAAGTCAAACAGATTCTAAACCCTTTGCTATTCCCACCTTCCTCACCCGCCTGCCAGTGCCAGATAATTTACTCCTGGCAGTGACCACAGAAGGGTATGGCTTCTCCAGGAGAGTGTTTGTAATGACTAGAACTACAAGCATCTTATCTTCTTGTTAGTGTTCTTTCTAAAAAATATTTTTTAATTATAAAATTAATTCCTAGGTCTTAGAAACAAAACCTCCAACAGTATAAAAGAGTATAACTCAGGGTTCAGAGGAGGGAACTCCCGTCTGGCCCCACAAAGCCTCTCCCGCAGAATAACTACCATCCAGTTTTCTGCCAGCAGCAGGATGAGCCATGGGTTCATGCTTGCTGCAGGGCAGGGGGACCCACTAGGAGCTGGATGATTCTCATTTGGCTCTTGCCAATGCTTTGCATATTCTAGGGACACCTCAGGTGCTGAATATACAATGTAAGAGTGGAGAGTGAGGCAGTGCCCAGTTCGCTACTTAGTGAATGCAAGTGACTTTCCATCTCTGGGCCTCAACGTCCTTGTCTGTAAAACTGGCATAATCGTTTCTACCAGAAGTAAAATAAAATAAAAGTGCTGAACAAAATCCTCATTTTGTTCAGCACCTCATGAAATGCTTAACAAAATCCCCACCTCTCACTTGTCTGTTCCTTCCTGGATCCGTCGCCCACTCCCAACAGGCTGCGACATGCAGGGTCAGAGCTAAAATTCAGGCTCCCACCTTCTCTCCCTCCCTCCCATATGCCCAAAGAGGGGAAGCACCCCGCCCAAGGTCGCACAGCCCACCGCGGCAGGCCGGCTGAGTCCAGTCTCCTGACTCATTACATCACTCGGTTCTTCCCGCTTGGACCCGGGCAGCGCCTGCCGCCTGCCTCGGGCCTCCTGTCTCGCCGCTCCTGGGCACTAGGGGGCGCCTCCGGGACACAGCCTGGGCTCCGGACGCCCTTGCTCCGAGCCGGCCGGGCAGACCCCGCTTCCTCTCGGCCTGCGTTCCGGGCTCCTAGAACCCGCCTTCCTTCCAGCACTCACCCGCAGTGCACATGCCCGTCTGCGCTTTTTCCTTAGGGGCACCCTCTCCGCGCCAGCCCCTTGCAGGCCCACCCACTCTTATCTACGCCACTTCTTCCCCATCCTTTTCGGGTCCTTCTCGGTGCCCAGGGTATTTTCTGTGACGGTGGCCGGACCGCCGAGGCCCATCCCCAGCGTTCAGTTGGCGCTAACTTGATTTCTGCTGCGGGGTGAGAGGCGGTGCTGTTAGGCCAGGACCCTCCCCTCCCCCAAACTGTGAGGAGCACGTGTCCCCCGTGCCGGGTGGACGAGAACAGCCCGGACACGCCGTGCGACCCTGGGCCGGTGGCTTCCGGTCTCTGGGCCTCAGTCTTCCCATCTGAGAACTGGGGAGGGCAGCGGGGAGGAGCGATGGGCGGCCCGGGCTGCGGTTCTCCTTGATCCGAGCCGGGGGACTCGGTCTGAGGTGGCGTCCTCTGGCTGTTATCTGTGAGTCCTGGAAAGTCGGAGCGCAGGGCCGGGGGCCCCAGTGCCCTCCTGCTGCGCGCCCTGCTCTGCGTACGCCGCTCCCCGGGTCCATCCGCCGCAGCCCCACCGACCCGAGCGCCCTCCACTCGCCCAGGCTCGGGTGACGTCGGCGGCTGGGGCGGCACCGTCCTCCCCGCCCCCGACACAGAAGCACGCACACACCCTTCTGGGGGAAACTGAGGCCAGGCGCGGAGAGGCCCCTTCCAAGGTCACAGCGCGCGGGCGGCGGAGCGGGCAGTAGGGCCGGAGCGGG
>NW_003852496.1:3407493-3437357 GCF_000181295.1 Otolemur garnettii | reverse complement strand
GCGGCGGCGGCTGCTGCGCTGCGGTGCAGTGCGGGGCCCGGGCTGCGGGCTGGGGTCGGACGGGCTGTGGCGCGCGAATCTCCTCCGGCGAGAGGCCGGGGGCTGCAGCTCCACCACCACCCCCGGCCGCAGGCAGCTCTTGGGAACCGGGGCGTGCGGGGATCCCGGGCGCTTCGCGGAGACGGGCTCGGGAGGAGGTCTCGAGGCCGCAGTTGAGAACAGGGCGCCAGCACAGGGTTGTAGGGTTGGGGGGACCCGCGGCCGCCAAGCTCACGGGAATGGGGGTCGGGACTACACAGAGAGCCTGGAGGGCCGGGGATCGCCAACGCGGGTCGTTCGCAGCGGGGCTGTGTGGTGTCATTCTCTGGGACTGGAGCGGTGAGGACGCAGGAGACCCAGCCTCCGCCGCTATGCGGACGGCTTATCCCGAACCCTTGCAAAAGCTAAAGGCCGGATCTTGGCGGCGGTGGGGGGCGGGGGGCTCCATCTCTGCGTCAATACAGTTGGGTCCAAGAAGTGGGGGAACGTGAATCCAGACCCCGAGGGTCTCCGTGGGAAGCCAGGCATCATCCCCACTTCCTGCAAAACCTTCCTTCTCCCCAACCCCCTCCCCTAGCGGAGAAATTGTGTCACCGCTCCCAGGGTCCGGAGCCTGCAGGCGGGAGGTTGAGGCATCTCAGGAATTTGCTGGGAGCCAGACAGAAGCTCTCGGGGAAGGGGTGAGAAGCTTTGGGTGGGCTGGAGGGGCCAGTCTGAAACTGGCCCTGCCCCTGACACTCCCCCCTCCATGTGACCTTGGGCAGACCCTCCTCCTGTTACTACGTGGGCAATAATCCGGCTCTCCTGGGGGAAGGGGCGTTAGGAGGCAGCGCTTGGTTGATCTCTGGACCTGTCCTGTCTGAGGCAGGAGGCAGCAGGGGTACAAGGTGTGGTGGTGAGGGGCTGTTGCAAAAAGCCTATTCCACCTGCCAGCCTGAGAATAGGACCCTCCTGGGTTAAGGGTTCAGCGTTTGGGAACGCTCTCCTCAGGCACTGGCTACCCTTGGTCTGTACCAGGGCAGGGCTCAGCGCAGAGGTGAGCCAAGGCTTTCCCTCCACCCCCGGAAATACCCCTCCATGTTTCTCCCAGGCTATTGCCACTTTAAATTGCCAAACTGTCACAACTGATCTGTTCCCGGAGCAAAGGGAGCAGAAGGATGACAATGGGTGTCCCCTCCCCCAGCCCTGTCCAGGAGATGAGGCTCACAAGGACAGCAGCTGGCTCTGCCTGGTCAGCGCTGTGCGTTGCCTCTGAGCATGCTCAGTAACTTGGTGGTGAGGACTTGTTCTGCACAGCGCAGGAGTCTGCCGTGGACTTTGACGAGCTGCTGCTCCTTTCTGTGGTCACCGTCTGCCAGAGTGGACACAGCCTTGTGCAGCCCCATCTGAAACTGAATTGAGGTGACACGGGAGTGGCTTTATGGTCACCTCCCTGCCCCAGCATTATGCTCAGCTCCTCACTTGGGTTGGCAAGGAGGCCAGGCCTCTGAACCCATGTGCAGTTGGAGCCCAGATGTTGGCTTTGAAAGGAGAGAAGAGACAGCCACAAACTCCCTCTCCCCCGAATGCAGGAAAAAATAAGCTAAGAGGTGACTCTGGGTGCCACAAATGCCTGTACCTCGCCACCAGGTGTGGAGGAGCATCCTGGTGCCAACCCCTCTGTTAGAGGTGGAGAAACCAGGCCAGAGAGAGGCAAGGACATGTCCAAGGTCACACAGCATATTCAGGGCTGAAGGACCCTGTCCCCAGCTCTCCAGCAACTTAGTCACCTTTAGGGCGCTGCTGCCTAGGGAGTGCTTAGAGGACTTGGTGCCCCCAAAAGAGGTTCCTGCAGTGGAAGAATAAGAGAGGGGACCTGCTCTCCCCTCTTCTTGGGATTCTGGCTCTGGCACAGTTTGCAAACATTAAGTAATCTTGGGTCTCATGACTAGAGTTGCTGCTCTTCTCTCAAGGCTGTGTGAAGGACCCATGGCAGCCCACCCTCCAGCCACTGCCTGCCCTGCCTGCCCCATCTGCTGTCTCTCAACACCTTTGGTTTTAGTCATGCCCCTTTTCCCATTGTCCAGAGGGGAGGACCAACGGCAAGCCAGAACTAGGACCTTTGTGTCCTCAGCTTTCCTGTGCACTATTTAACTACCATCGTAGGGGGTGGTCCTAAGCACCTAAGCATCCCTAGCCAAAATGAACACAGCTGTCTTTTGTTCTTGGAGCACGCTCCTCATCACCAGAGGGTGCGAGCTGGAGCTGAATTCTTGCTGGTCAAGGAGGCTGTAGTTCTGGCCTTGGTGGAAATGTTGGCCAGATGCCTCATCACTCCCCCTGGTCCCTCATAATTAGGGGTTGGGGAGTGGCGTTGCTCATTCCTATCCAGTGGTGTTTCATGCAGGAGGCTGAGGAAGCCCCATCGTGTTGGTGAGGGCTGTTGGACCACAGCTCAGCGTTTATTGCCACTGTGAGGCCTGACACAAACCAGCTCTGGGAGCAGCATTTTCTGGTGCTCCCTGCCTTCCCAGCGGGCTCCGCCTTGCCCTGTCTTGGGTCCTGCAAGAAAGTACACCTCACACCTCTCACTTGGCAGACTCAGTTCTCTTTCCCTGGCACCTCTTCTGCAGAGTCTGCTCTGACTCATCACACCGTCCCCTCAGGGATGCCATCATCCCTGCCCAGGGGCACGGGTAGGGACTGCCCTTAGCCCCTGGGAGATGCCAGTCTTTCACGCCTAGCCCCAAGGACGTTCCGTGGGGCTGCCCTAGCAAGTGCCGGCTTGGGAATAAGGCAGGAAGTAGGCAGCCAAGTTCTTCTAGACTCTTCAAAAAGCCATGTGTGTCTAGTAGGGGGGCTGAGGAAAGAGGATCACTTGGGCCCAGGAGTCTGAGGTTGCAGTGAGCTATGACATCATGGCACTCTACCGAGGGTGACAAAGTGAGATTCTTTGAATTAAAAAAAAAGCCAGGTATGCAGGCTGGAGAGGCAAACCCAGCAAACATTTGTTTAAACATCTGTTCTATGCCCGAGCTGGTCACAGGGACTCACATATATCATCCCATTTCATCTGTAAAACCACAAACCCATCCATTTACTTGTATGACCATTCTCGAAGCTTAATGCTTAAACAATGATGTCAACCCCGCAGGCCAGCAGGAACCATGTACAATGCTTCACCCTCCCCTGCAGCCACCATTGACTTTTCTTTTCATAGTTGCCCTGTTGCCCTGGAGCCCCAGCAGTTTGCCAGCCTGTGTGCCCAGACACCTTCTGGGAGGCATTCCTCTGGGAGGGGCTCTCAGACTCAGGCACACACAGAGTCCCAGCTGACCCACATAAATCCCTGCCTGCTGCGTGTGACAGGGAGAGAAAGCTCGCAGGGGGAACTGGTGACCCCTGTACACATAGCTCAGCCCTTCCCTGCTGCTTCCGGGTCTTGTCTTATCCTGTTGTGATTACACAATCTCCTCCTTCCGACTGTAAGTCCCTGAGGGCAGAATGGTGGCCAAAGCCCTACCTTGTCCTTAGTGCCAGGGGCTACCAGAAGTTTCTGTTGTGCTCAGCTGAGCTGAATCCAGTAAGAAACAAGTTGCCTTAGAAGGTGGTGAGTCCCCTGGCTGCAGTGGGGCCTCACAGTGGGTTCCTGCGTCTCAGTTAATGCAAATACCCTAGAGCACCATGTTAGCTTCAAGACTCACAGAACCAATGTTTTTTTTTTTAATTATTTTTTATGTTATCTGAGGACTCCATAGAAAGCTATCAGGATGGTAACAAATGCTAAGTGTCAGGACGTTTAGTGAAGCCACAGGCCTAGGAGTATGATGGGAAAACTTCATTATTCAGCTCGGCCAGATGCTGAACTAGGATCAGGTTTGGCCTTATCCCAGTGGCCTGAAGGTTTGGTCTAAAAGGAAACAGGAGGGAAATTCAGTGTCTTATGGCTAATCCATAAGCAGCAGCAGGGGCCACTGTCTGCCACACTAACTTGGCAGCTAGTTAATTCCTTGAGGTCAGGGAGCTGGGCTCCTTATTCCTTTGTACAAGTCCCTTTCCCATCCTTGAGCTGAATCATCTCCGTCTTTATCACGGGGGACGGAATCCCTACCTGGGCATCCTCACTGGGGCCTGGGAGTTTGGAAGAGACTGGAAAGCACTTTGGAAGTTGTACCTGGCACCCAAAAGGGTGGCAGGTGGGTGGGAACAGGGGAGGATGGTAAGTTGAGGGGTGTGGAGCCACCCTGTTCACGGGGGGCTACAGAGGCACTGACAGGGAGCTGGCCGTCTGTGCTTCCTTCTCAGAGACCACAGGGACACTCGGCAGCAGTTGGGATGGATTCAATGCCATCTTGCTCTATGTGTAACTTTGGACAAGCCGCGCAAGTCCTCTCTGAGCCGCAGTTTTCTCCTCCATACGGGGGGGGGGGGCTGGTGCACAGTGAAAGGTGTATAGCACCCCACTACAAGAGGCACTCCGCATAACAAAGGCAAATATTGTGACCTGATGATTGCACCCTCACATTAACCTGAACTACAAAAAACAAAATGGGGTGATGACAGTACTGACCTCCTGAGGCAGTTATGAAGATAATTCTGTGAAAGTGTGTCAGCGTCATACAGTTATTTTTCATTTTCTCCCTTGGGGGTATCATAGAAGCCACCAAGGAGTTCTAGGATCTCAAAGTCCAAACAGAATTGCCAACTTCATTTGTTTACTTATTCAACAAGTATTTATGGAGCACCTGCTCTGAGGCAGGTTTTGGCTTTTGGTACTAGGGTTACCCCTGGAGCAAAAGAGACCAAAGCCTTCCCTCATAGGAGCTTTGATCCTAATGACAGAAGAGCCACAGTAAATAAATAAGCAAATGAAGAAAAGAATTTCGGAGGGTTAAATGCTAAAAAGGACTGGTCTGCTCCTGGTGATGTGCAGTGTGGTTCACCACTATAGCTTTTCCAAGGGAAGAGGAGAGGAGAGTCCTGGTTTGGGCTCTGCAAGACCTAGATTGTAGTTGGGCCCTACTGGCTTGTAATTTGTTGTGCAGCCTCAGGCAAGTTCCTTCCCATCTCTGATCCTCAGTTCTTGTCTGTGAAATGAGAGAGCGGGATGAACCCTTCCAGCTCAGACGCCACCACCCGGTGGCTATGCAGTCACAGCCTGGGGGTCCAGGCCTGTCCCTACCCCTACACATATACCTTTCTGTTTTAAATATGATCTGACCTATCACTGAAAAAGATGAAAAGAGCATACATGGCACAGCTTACAGAAAAATAAGAAGAACATGCATGTGACTACTGCTCGGGTCAAGAGACTGGACACTGCCAGAAGCTCCCACATGCTCCTCCCCAGTCTCCTTGGAGTTCTCCCCATCATGCCGTTTGTGATGTAACATCCTGGTCGTTCTTCCTGTCATACTACAGAGAGACCAACTCTTTCAATACAGTTTTGCTTTTTGTAATTTTGAGCTGTCTACCGATAGCTTAGGCTGTCGATGTTTGTGTGGATCTGGCATCTTTTGCTCAGAGTTGTGGCTGTGAGAGTTGTGGCTGTGCGGAGCTGATTCCATTGTGCCAGCAGGCCACGGCTGATTTACTCAGTCTACCGTGATGTTTGCAGTTTAGAGCTGCTGTTCTTGAACCTGTGTCCTAGAGCACATGGCGTGAACTTCTCTTGGAAACACGCCTCGGTGTAAAGTACCACACAGCTCTAATTCACAGAACAATCAGGCGTGTTGTGATCACGCCCTCCGCTGCTCCGGGCACTGGGCATTGTCTGTCTTAGTTTTTTCACTCGTCTGGTGGGTGTGTAATGGTTTCTTGCTATGGTTTGGGGTTGGGTTTTTTTTTTCTTTTTTCCCACTTAGACTTTATTCAAATGTCATTTTTCTCTGATTTCAGTTTGTAGTTACCTGCTTCCAGATGAGGTTGAGCATTTTTTATCTGCCTATTGGCCATTCAGATTTCCTCTTTGGTAAAGTGCCTATTGAAGTCTTTTGCTGACAGTCTCAGGCTGGGTTTTAATTTTCTTATTGATTTGGAGGGTTCCTTGCATGTTCCAAATTCTAATTCTTCGTACGTGTTGTAAACACATTCTCTCTCTCTCTCTCTGGCTTACTTCTTTTTACTCTTTATGGGGACTTGGGATAAACGTCTTAATTTCAGAGTCCTTTATTTACATCGCCTGTCTTTCACTTCATTAACGTTTTATCTCTTTTCAGGTTATTGTGAAGGTGTAAACAACCAGGTCACAATATTAGCATTTATCAGGCAGAGTCTTCTTGTAGTTGTGTCCTGCACCCCAGAGGTGCCCCATATAGCCCTACCTGTGCCCTTGGGGAGCACACCAGTCCCCTTCTCTCCCCTTCCCTCATTCCTCCTCCCTCCAACTTGAATAGAATTAAGTTTTTCTCCTATACAACTCAGTTTACAATCACCAAGATGTGGAAACCTTTTATGTGTTTTAAGAAATTCATTCCTATCCTGTAGTCATGAAGATTCTCTTCACCTTTCATCATGAAAAGTGAGTCTTTAATGCACCTAGAACTGACTTTCATATACTGGGAAGGGTTCCATTTCTTTCTCTGACACACACACACAGCCCCACAGGCACTCACACCCCCTTACCCAGGTGGCCCAGCCCTGTGTGGTGAGAGCCTTCCTTCCCCCATCTGCACTGCCCCCAGCAGTCCACACCTTTTTGCGGTAGGACAGGCAGAAGCCCCAGACCCCAGGCTCTGGCCTGGAGAACCCTGTAGGTGATCAGGGGCAGCCTGAGGGCGATGGATAGGCCTCCCCACCCCCATGCAGGCCAGCTGCTGCTCCTGCCAAACAGGTCTGTGGGGCTTCGGCTGGGCTGTCACGTGTTTGACTGGCGCTGACTGGGGCTCTGGCGGATTAAGCAGGGGCTCAGGGTTTGTGACCCACACTGTCCACTGCACTGGTCGGGAGAGGCCCGAGGGAGCTCTTCTGTATGGATAGCAGAGGAGGCCCAAGAGGCCAGCCAGGCTGAGGCTTTTTGTGGCAGGAGGCCCCCACCCAGGCCACTGGACCAAGGTAAGAGAAGGGCAAGATGGTCCCTGACCCAGCTCTGGGTATTTCTATCTGGAAAATAAAATGGCCCCTTCTAGGCGTTCTCTCTATGGGCATGTTGGGGCAGCCAGGAGTTGGAAAGTGTCACAGTGAGCCACAGCCTGCAGCGAGAACCTGCCAGGTCTCGGGACCTTGTAGGAGCTCACAGGCACCCAGCCCGCTGTCCCCCAGGATTCTAGTCCTCTTTGGTGTCTGCTCACTGGGTGTGGGGTACTCACCCCCAGCCTCTAGTCCGCCCCCTAGACCCTGGTGCCTTTCCCCAGGCAGTGGCCAGTACCTGGCCTGGCAGGAATCAGCCAGCTGAGGACTATTCTTCCACCTCCTGGATTCCTCAGGCAGGGAAGAGAAGAAGGGACTGGGTGTGTAGTAACATCTTCTGTGTGGCAGGCTTCTCACCGTGGGTCATCTTTATTCCTGCTTTGCAAGGTAGGAGTCACCCATTTCACAGATGAGGAAACTGAGACTCAGAGGCTGTGGCTCGCTCACCGTCTGGTCAGGGTCTTTCTCCACTGGGCTGGGAGGATGGCCACCTAGCACCCCAGTGGCCTGCCTGTGTGATGCTAGAAGTTGCAGGCTCTGCTTCTGGCCACCTGTGGACTCCCTCCAGTTGTCCAATAAGGCAAAGTCCCTGCCAGGGCTGCCATCACTGCTGCTGGGGGCTCCCCAGAGCTCTAGGTCCTTGGGGGAAACGTGAGGGGGAGAAACAAGAGCCAGAGCCTCTGGTCCCAGCTCAGCCTGTGGCACAGCCACTCACAGCCTCCCTGAAGCCTGGTACTGGATGTAACTTGGGCTCAGGGGTCCCGCCTGCTGTGACTTTGCTCTGTTTCCTTGTTCGTACTAAGGATGATAACAATAATAGAAGCTACCTTACCACGTTCCTCTGAGGCTGATAGGAGGTGCTGAAGAAGGGGTTCAAAACATGGCCCATGGCCTGACAGCCCTCAAGCACTCAGGAATCTTAGCTTTTGTTTTCATAGTGAAGGTCGGTATCTGAGGTCCCATCATCATTTGAAATTCCGAGCTCCTATATTGTTCCTTTTATGTCTCTGAATTTAACATTTGCTTGGGAAATACAGATCCATAGTGTAAATGTTCAATATCATAAGAAAGTATACGAGTATTATAAAAGACTACATATGTCCCAAAGGCCTGCTAGAGAAGCCTTTCTGGGGTATCTGGTCAGAAACATTCAGGCTACACATATGCACTTACCACCCCTCGGCTCTAGATTGACTTTACTCCACCCTCTCCTATGACTTTCCTCTGGTCCTTCCTATCCTCCCCCTCTGGACTGGGGAGCCCAAGCTGCTCCCTGCCTCCAGAATACACACATATCTGTGGACGCTGGCACCAGATTTTCTTCATCAGCAGGACTTGAGGAAACAGGAGAATTGTTGATCAGCAAAGAACGCTCCCTCTGTGCCCAGGGAAGAACCAAGTTAGAGACCAGCTCCCCCACCCCCACCCTCCCAACAGATCTGGGTCTGGATCAAGGGCGGAGCCTGGGGCTCTGGCTTAGGCCCAACCTGGCTGCCAGCTGGCCATTGGGTGACCTTGAGCCAGCCCTGGCCTTCGGGGGCTCCTGACTCAGTGCAGGAGCCTAGGTCATGTGGCAACCTCAGTGAGAGGGCCAAGGGTTTGTCCCCTTGAAGACCCAAGCAAGCCATACCTCACCCAGCCCACTCGGAAATAGGGTTTTAGTTGCCTTATACATTCAGTTGATAAGAATGTAATTGCTTTAAAAGCTTCCGTGATGCGATGTGGGGTAGCCAAAGTCGGTGCTAAGCCTGGCTAACATTTTCTCTCTGGGGCTTGTGATTTGTAGACCTATATGCAAGTGACCTCTGTCCGTGTAAATTTCCCAGAGGGCTGGGGGGAGGAGTGTGGGGCTTTATCTTTCTCCAGGGTCTGAGTAAGGAAGGCCGCAGGTGGCTACATGTGACTGCAGATCCTGTAAGCCTGACTCTTAGGCCTCACCAGGAGGACCCCTTCCTCCCTGAAAAGAAGAGCAGGATGCACTGTTAACCCAATGAGGCAAAGCTCCAGGCACTCCTAGATACTCAGGTTGTGCACTGCACAAGGACAGCAGACAAAGGGACACCTACACTCTTGCCAAGCCATGAGCCTGAGGGCTGTAACCACCAGAATAGGGCGCCTTTTAAATTTCACATACAGAGGCCCTACATGCAGATGGTAGAACTAGCCTGATCTTGTTCACTTGCAGAGGAGAGATGCTTGGGCATGGTGCCTGCCCCCATCTACCTGTGGTCTCCCTGTGCTCAATTTTCTAGAATCTCCGAGCAGGGACTCCACTGGTAACCCCAGGGGAAAGGGAACTGCAAATACTCTCCCCAATCTGTGCCAGCAGCTTGAGTTAGATCCAGTCTGGTGAATCCTCCAAGCTGGAGCCCAGACTACAGTGCCTGGCCTTAGGGCTGCAGGCTGGCTTCTCAGGATGGACCTGGGTCCACATCTCACTCTAGCTTTTTCTGGCTGTCCACTGCTGGTTGGGATGCTTCTGTGCAGACCCTCCATTTCACCATGCGTTACTATCTCCCCACACCTTGACTTCAAGCTTGAAAGATTTCTGCCTCTGCCTGCCTTTGGAGGAGTGAACGAATGCTTTGTTTGTGAAGGAAGGCCTGTTGATTTGGGGACAGGGACTCGGTGAGCCAGCCTTAATTCATTTCATCCACAAATATTTTTCGAGCATCTGGTGGTGCCAGGCACTGTGCTGAGCCTAGGAATAAATGGTACATCTGCCAGCCTCCCCGTTATGCTCCCTGGCTGTCCACTGAGGGCGAGGGAAACTCTTCCAGAACAGCATCGCCCAAGTGCTGGGAGGGACTGCACTGTGGACAGGAGCTCATCCCAGGCTTCCCTGAAGGCGCTGAGGCATGAAAGTGGAGTTGGGGGTAAGTGGAGCTCAGAGGCTGGCTCAGCTGCCCACTCTGAGCACCCCCCGCAGATGCTGGGGCATCACCTATCCTGGTCACTGTGTCTTGGGCCAGGAAGGCCAGGCTGCAGTTCTCCAGCAGGCCAACAGGTGGCACCAGCACCCCAGCAGCAGCAGGTGGGCTGGACAAGCCCACAACAGCCCAGTGAGAGGCCCAGTTGGGGACCACTCTGGTCAGACCAGGGCTGAGCCATGCTTCCTGTTCTTGAGCCGGCGCCCTGACTACAGTTGTCACCACCTCCTCTTTCATCCCCTCTGAGAACCACTCCACCAGCTGTGCCCTGAGCTGCCTTTTTAATCCGATCTAAATTTGCCACCAAGCCCAACATGCAGACTGTTGAGGGAAACCACTCCAGGGGGAATGGGGTTTTGGGAGCGACTAGATTCAAATCCAGGCTATGCAGCCAGGGGGACCAAAGCTCTGATCCTAAAGCTCCCCCTTCCCCCCCCCCAGCTAACGTGCATAAGGCCCACAGGGAGTATTAGCGCTCCTGACCCTTGGTTCCACTCACAACCCTGGAGGGGGGTGGCAGGCTCCACAGGGTCAGGGTCTTCCTCTGTAGCCTCATAGCTGGGGAACCTGGCCCTCCCTCTCCACACAGTCTTGCCAGCTGGGTGTATTTGTACTAGAGACTTCTCAACAAGCCTGTTTCCTTAGGTGCCTGGCACGTGGTGGGTATGCAGGAAATGGGGCTGCTGCTGTTTTGTTGTTATTTATTCAAGTTCTCTGAGGTGATCAACTCAATAGCCCCTTCCCATATGCAGATTGCTCCTGCCTGTCTGTGTAGGGACTGCAAACTGTGGTTCTGTGCAGGGGCCAAGAGTAGACAGGGGACCCCAGATCAGGTCTTCTGGTAGGACCCAGAGGATATGCCTCAAGAACAGGGGTTAGACTCAGATCCCCACTGGAACCAGACAAATGGCACAGGTGCTTGGGGTTGGTTGGGGCTAAGATTGTGTTTTTCTTTGATAGAGATGTTTCTCAAAAGGTGTTCCAGGGAGTCATGGGTTCAAACCACTGCAATAACAACAAGCTGATATTTACCCTTTCACCTTCATTCTCTCACAAGTGTATAATAGAATTTTCTGGAAGCATGTGACATGTCGGCTAATAGAAAGGTTCTTGCATATTCTTGTGCTATGAAGACGTCTCAAATCTAATTTTTCATTACAGTAAATATGCATATTAATAGATACAACCCCCATAAATGATTTTAGGATCCTTCATAGTGTAAAGGGAGCCTGAGACTAATGGTTTGAGAATGATTGGCCTGTATTTAAAAAATAAAAACAGCATTTGGTAAATGCTGAAGGACAGTCAATAGTGAGTTTCATCATGGGGTGCCAAGAGGAATGGTGGGGAGTATGTCAGAACAGTGGTTCCTCAGCTAGCAGGGCATAGCTGTGACTCAGTGCCAGTCCTGGGTGGCCAGGCAGGAATGTGAGCCCAGTGTAGCCGAGTGTCCAGCCTTTATAAGAAGCCCCAAATCCAGCTCAGGCCAAGCAAGACCCATCTGTGACCCAGAGCTGTTTGGAGACCATCACTTGTAGCTGATGACCTGGAGCCTTGGTGTCCCCATCCATGGATTGAGAAGCAGGAGCCTTTCTCTGTAATGCCAGAGGCAGGTGCTCAGAGCACAAATGGGGAAAAGGCTGAGGGCTGGTCTGCAACGTGACCTCCTTGACTTCTAACCCCACAGTGGGCTCCAGTCTCAAGTGAGGTTGCTGCTAAGGGGACAGATGGTTGGAGGCAGGTCTTCCTCAGCTGGCTCCTCTGGGTCCCCTTTGTCAGCCTGACATTAGCACGTGTGTATGAAGAGAGAGAGAAAGATGTGCTTAAGTAACAATTATTTCATCATAAAGAATGATAATTCTTTAATAATAATTTTTATTTCTTCTTTTTTTTGTGAGACAGAGTCTTACTATGTCACCCTAGGTAGAGTGCGGTGGCGTCACAGCTCACAGCAACCTCAAACTCCTGGGCTTAAGCGATTCTCTTACCTCAGCCTCCCAAGTAGCTGGGACTACAGGCACCTGCCACAACACCCAGCTATCTTTTTTTTTTGGTTGTAGTTGTCGTTGTTTGGCAGGCCCAGGCTGGATTCGAACCTGCCAACTCTGGTGTATGTGGCTGGCACCCTAGCTGCCGAGCCAGTAAGTTTTATTTCTGACATAATGTTTACTTACATGGTTTACAATTCAGAAGGTACGAGAGGATAAATGGTGAAAAGTTCCCTGTTTTTCCCACATGGAAGGTAGAAGGGAAAGACGGGGTCTTCCAGGGGCCTCGTTCTTAGAAGCGTCCCATGTTATCAGCTTCTTGTATCTTATTCCAGACAATTTCATGCATTAATAAGCAAATGCATAAAAATGTATTTTTTAATTTTTTTTTTGAGACAGTCTCACTATATCACCCTCAGAGTGCTATGGCGTCATAGCTCACAGCAACCTCAAACTCTAGGGCTTAAGCAATTCTCTTGCCTCAGCCTCCCAGGTAGCTGGGACTACAGGTGCTGCCACAACGCCTGGCTATTATTTGGTTGTAGTTGTCATTGTTGTTTGGCGGGCCTGGGTTGGGTTCAAACCCGCCAGTTCCAGTGTATATGGCTGGTGCCCTAGCTGCAGAGCTGTAGGCACCGAGCCATAAACATGTATGTTATCCCCCATTTGAAAACACAAATTGTGGCAAGACCCTATGCACTGAGACCTGGTATAGCTAAATTTGCCAGTAACTCAGCCCTGTGAAGTAGATATTACTATCCCCTTCCATAGGGAAGGAACTAGAAGTTCAGAGATATTCTGTGATTTGCACAAAGCTACACAGTGAGGAAGCAGCAAAGCCAGGACTCCAGCCCAGGTCTGGCTGGCCCTGGAGTGTCCTCCCAAACATAACCCCGCACAGCCTCACCCCTCTTGCTGCCCCCCAAGTAGCTGGTGTGGGGCCTTGTGTGTTCATCGTCTGGTGAGGTGAGTGTCCTGCATTTCTCAGGACACTTTGGTTGCAACTGACAGAAACTCACCTGAACATTGCTTGGGGACAGGGGGAAGTACTTGGAGAGGACAGGGGTATGACTGGGCTCTGGGAACCCACACCCCGTCAGGGTGTGCTCTCTCTATCCTCATTTCTTGTCTCTGTTTTTCCAGACATGTTCTTGTTATTCTCCCAAACCGGCCTTGTGACAAGGCCAGAAGCACAGCCCAGGAGCTCCCAGGTGTGCACAGGCCCCTCTGGAGCCAGCCTGCCTGGGTTCCCTGTTCAGCTTTGCCTCTTACCAGCTATGTGACGTTGGACAAGGGAATTAGCCTCTCTGTGCTGCCACAGCCTTGTGTGTTAAATGGGAGTATAAGTGTCTGCTTCATGGGGCTGTGGTGAGGATTACCTGAGATAATACATAGTAAATGCTCAGATGTACTAGCTGTTGTTACTTTTTGGGCATAGTTTGAAACCTTGCAGAGACAGTCCCTGGTAAGTGGCACGAGGAATTCCTCAGGGAGGAAGGAGTCTGACCCATAGGCTCAGCCCTTCCTGCTAGACAGCTGGGCCATTGCAGGTGAAGCCCCTTAGGGCTGCCCCCTGTGCCCACCCTCTGCACCCCAGATGGAGCCCATGTCCCCCTATTATCTGCCCCAGATCTAAGAGGCAGGCCCGAGAGCAGCCTGCAGACATCCCAGCCCTGTGTGTGACCTTGGGCAAGTTATTCCACTTCCTAAGCCTCAATGTCTTCAGCTCAAAGGGGAGATAGTGCAGGATTCGAGTGAGGCTTGGCAATGACTGACTACTCAGGCCAGACACACGGAGCCCTCGGAGCCTGCAGGTCCATCCCCTCGCTCCACTGTTTCGTGCTGGGGCCAAAGCACAAGAGGAGCCATTGTGTGCTAAGTGAACAAGCGCCCTTTCCAGCTGGAGGCTGCATCCCATAGCTAGGCCTTTGTTGGTCTCCAATCCCACTCCCTATGTTCTGGTGTGCAGTCTTGGATCCTGGGAATGTGGTTTAGTCTTCCCGAGCCTCTGTCTTCTCCATAGCACGTGGACAGTGCCCTCTCTGTGGTTGGCAGAGTTGCAGATGCCCTGTGTGAGCCCCAGGGGAGCACCCAGCATGGAATCGGTGCTGGAGGAGTGGCAGCAGCTGCTACTGCTAGTTCAGACAACTGTCCCTGTCCAAGGAACACTGGGGGTCGCTAACGGAAGCTGAGGGGCAGAGACTAGAGCCCCTCACTTGCAAGCTGGTGGTCCTGGGCTATGTAGGAAAGGTGAGAAGCAAGCCTGGAACAGGGTCTCTCCTGAGGGGAGGAAGCAGGTTCAACTAGGATGGCTGTGGTTATCACACCGCTCACTCCAGGAAGGAGTGCCCACCTGGCCCAACTGGGTCCCTTTAGGCAGGCCTGGGCCAGTGGGAGGCTCACCAGGTCCGAATGCCCTAAGAACTAGGATGAGACTCACTGCAGGAGAGAACAGGAGAGCTCTTAGAAAGAGAAAAAGGCCTAGAGGAAGTGAGGGACACGACTGAGGTCCAAGCCCATCCTCTCCTGTCCTTCCAGCCACATGCTCGGTGGTGCATTAAATGTAGAATTAGCCTTACCCAAGGTGATAATTACTGTGGACGTAGCTGGCATGTTGAACAAATTATTGTGTGCTTATAATTACAAATTGTGTTCCCAGCACTCCGAGGGGGTTCCAACCCTTGATATCTTTGCCATTAACACATAAATCAGTCATTTATAGAAATTTTGTGAGAAGCCAAAATTGTCTGTGGATTGTGCTGCACCAGGCATCCCCCTTGTGGGCTGACTCCAGGGTCTCGGGGGTGAGCTCTTAGTTCACAGGGTCACATTCTCTCACCAGCCAAGATTGGCTCAGAGGCTCCTGGATGTTCCTAGTGTGTGGCCCTCAGGTTGGATTCCCAGCTCTGCCACCTCTCTCTGCCTCAGTTTCCTTATGGACTAGGTAGTGGAGCCCAAGGAAGGGCTCATGAGATCCCACAGGTGAAGCTCCATGTGCAGAAGGTGGTCCCTGGGGGTCTTAGTGCTTCTCCTCTCTGCACAGCTCAGGAGGTGCCCTGTGGGGAGGCAGCCAGTGTTACATCTAGGAAGGGGGAACAGAGCATTGAGGCCCCCCACCCCTCCTGGCCCCAGACAGCCCTCCTCCCACCTCAGGTAGCCACGACATCATTTCGTGCTTGCACAAAGTGGGTACCCATTGAGCAGGGTTTCAGCAGGTGTGAGACCCAGGCCATGGCCAGGGCATGAACGTGGTGGTGCCCACGTCACATGGAACTTGGGGGTTACTCTCCTGCAGTGCAGTCTCACTGCATCCAGGAAGAGTACCAGCCTGCTGGCAGGTGTCTTTATCACCCCTAAAGGCTTAGTTCTGTTTATTTGTTGTACAGAGAGTGATACTGTCACATGGTTTCCACAGTTGAAGATACACAGGGGACATGGTTAGCAGTGAGTCTCTCCCTTCCCTGTCCTCGCTACCCATGGTGACCACTGTCCAGAGATACCTTCTCTCTGTGTGTGTATTCCTTCCTCCCTTTTTTTAATCCCAATGCAGTATTCTGTAGCTTAATGCTTTTCTCTTAGAGATATTTCTTATCACAGTCCCTATCAGGATATAAAGGCTGCCTTCTCTTTCATTGGCCGCCTTCTATCATATGGGTTTTCTATACTTGCCGATCTCTGGAGCCGCGAGCGGGAGGCTTCTGCTGATAACAGGATCCAAGCAGGAATTTATAAGTGTTTTGTTTCTGTTGATTTATTTTCACGGGAAAATTCAATTCATGCTCAATGAGGCTGGCTTGTCATTTATGGAGCAGATAAAAAATTTCCTCAAGAGGAAGAAGAGTGCTAGGTCCTTGGTATACGGGGGCTATGTGCCACTCACAGCCCTCCACACACCCTCATAGGCTGAAGCCCCTGCTCCATCCTCTGGCTCAGGGGTCCTCAAACTTTTTAAACAGGAGGCCACTTCACTGTCCCTCAGACCGTTGGAGGGCCGGACTGTGGGCCCCAGGACAAGTCAGCTGCTAAGCAGGGCAGGCAGCGGCGGCAAAAACACCCGGCGGGCCGGATAAATGTCCTAGGCAGGCTGCATGTGGCCCGCGGGCCGTAGTTTGAGGACGCCTGATCTGGCCCCATCCCTCACCACTCGCCCCTTCCCACCTTCTGCATCCCAGACTTGCAGAAAGCCCATTATCTTTTCCTAAGCTCATGCAGCCTTTGCCCATGCCATTCCCTATTCTCAGAGTGCCACTCTCCTGCTGGGCCACCAGTGAATTCCCATTCATGCCACAAACGCCAGGCCAGGCATCACCTCCTACAGGAAGCCTTCCTGGAATGGCTGCTCCACCAGGTAGCAGTTGGCCCTGCCTCCCTGCCAGATTCTCTTCTCCCTGTATTCGGTGGCTTTAGCAGTTTACTGTAGTGCCAAGATTCTCAAACCGTGGCAGGTATCAGAATCATCTGGAGGGTGAGGATTTGTGGGGCTAGTAGTAGCTGCTGCCGCTGCCGCTACTGCTCCCAGGACCACACTTTGAGAACCACTGTTGCTGTGCAGAGAACACAGGCTGAGTGTCGGCCTGCTGGGTTCTAATCCCAGCTGCATCACTATAAGTTGTGTGTCTCAGGGCAAATTACTTACCTTTCGGGGCTTTGGAGTCTCTGTGATAAACTGGAAAACAATTCCCACCTTGTGGAATCACTGTCAGCATCATGTGAACTCCACTGGCCGCAGTTGTGAGCGGCCTCCACTCATTTCACCAGGCCAAGCTTCCTGAGGGCAGGGCTCACACACGTGGCCTCTGAGATACCCAGCTGCCTGCCGCACAGTAGGCAGTAGAAGATGCCGGGCAGGTACTGTGCACATTCCAGAGTTCCCAGGCACTGGTTCATTCACAGAGCAGATCCCACGGCACACCCGCCCTGCCTCCATTAATTCTCAATCAGCGGAGTTGGGTCAAGCACAGCCCAGACTTCAATTGGCTGAAGTTTTCCTCCCAGTGGGACAAAAGAAGGTGTTGTTTAAATCAATAATATAAAGAAGATTGCAGAGAGGAATGCTTAATCCACTTAAGATGAAGCTGTTGTTTTGGGAGCACTTAATGGCATTCCATTTGCAAAACAGGCGACCCCAGCACTTATTATAAATGCACGTATCTATTCATTACAGTGGAGGCCCTGCAGTCCCTCGGTAGCTGTTCCTCGGTGTGAACTCACCACTTAGGGTAAGCAGGCTGCTTCCCTCACAGCTATGGCCTGCAGACCGAGCCCCACGGAGGCCGCAGAGCCGATGCAGCCCAGGTGTGCTGCTGGAGCACAGGCTCTTGCATTTTCTCTCCACTTTTTTCTAGATTCCCTTAATTTCTCCACCTGCTTTAATATGGGCCTCGATATAAGTAAAGCTACTAGGAAGGCCACGCAGGTATGTCAGGGACAGCCATTCGTTTTGCCAAAGAGAAGCCTCTTTTTAAATAAAATCTTTAGCTATTGTGTTTCTTTAAATACAGGACTATCCTAGCACACTAGAGATAAGAATGAGTGTTTTTGAAAAACAGTTTTTGGCCCTCCCAGAATCTCTCTGTGGTGTAAAGAGGAGCATTGTCTTGGGTCGCATGAGACAAGGATGAGAATGTGGAGAGCAAGGGGGACCTGCCCCAGCCCAGTGTTCATCCCTGAACCAGAATGAGTCTGGTTGAACACGGTTCATTCGTCCAGCAGACATTTGCTGATCACCTACCATAGACCAGGCACCATCTGGATGCTGGGGATACAGTGACGAATGAACAAAAATACAGAGATTCATTCCGGTGGAAGTGGCAGACAGTAAACAAGTGATTAAGCCAGATGATTACAGACTATGAGAGGGGCTTTCAGGGGATGAGATGAGCTGGAGGATGGGGTTGTCCTTTACCATAGCGGGTCCAGGAAGGCCCCTAGGAGGAAATGACAGTGAGCAGCCCTCCTCAGCCACTAGAACATACGTGCCTTGTCTCAGAGCTCTTTGTGTAGAAGGGTCTGTCTCCCTCCCAGCGAGTGGAGCTTGGAAACGGTAGAAATTAATTCTGCTCTTCACAGGCCTCAACCCCCAGCTCCCAGACAAGCAGTCGGCTCACAGGCTGGGTCCAGCAGGGGACCAGAAAGATGGGGTCCTCCACTCAGACTGGGGAGGGATGTGGAACACATTCTGGTCCTGTGGTGGCTGCCACCACAGTGGCTGCACTGTTGGGCAGGCCTTGCAGTGGGCGCTAGGGACTGGAAACAGGAGGTGCTCTCAGTTCTTGGAGAAGGTGACAATTCCTGGCTATTTTGTTCACCTAAAGAAAACCCTCATAGGTCACTGAGCACCGTCATGTGCTGGGCTCCTCGAAGTTCCCGCAGAGCCACCCTGGACCTGGGGGGTTTCCTTTCTCCTCTCGTCAGACTCCATGTCGTCTTCTTGCTCTGCTGTGCAGCTCTTCACCGAGGGTTTTCCCTGCATCTTCACAGCCTGTGTCAGTCCGTTTGCCACTGTTGGCATAATGAAACTCGTATCTAATTTTTATCATTTATTTAAAGGCTCTGGGAAAACAGAGCTTCCTGACACCTCAGAACACAACAGATCCCCTTGTTTTGAGGCTTCTTTTGTCATAGCAGCAGAGAAGGAACTGTGGAAAGGAAGTCAGATGACCCGTTCTTGGCTGTGCCCCAGTGTGGCTCAGGGAAGTGCTCCCCTCTCTCAGCCTCTGGTCCCTCATCTGAAGAGTGGGCCAGCAACACTGGGCCCTGTGACTCCTGCTGGATCTAGCATTCCAGGACTTGCTAACATTAGGGCTGCTTTAGTCTCACTGTCATGGTCCAGGTCTTGGCCAACCCACATACCGCTGTGGTTGGGATGAATTCCCTTGGTGCTGTGGTCGGTATCTGGACATGTGCCAGGTACACAGAACAGTAGCAGTGTCTGGGCCCCACCACCAGGAGAGGGGATGGAAAGCCATTGTCCCTGTCCTTGAGCTACCCAGAGTTTAGTTGAAGGTTCTTGTTCTGCCTGAGAGTTAAAGGTGCTGGGGGGCGGGGGGGGCTTCAAGGAGAAAATATTTGCCCTGAGACTTGCAGGTTGAGTAGGAGGCTCCCAGGAAGTGCAAACAGCATGAGCAAAGACACTGAGATGGGGAAGTGCAGGTGCATCTGGGGAGGGTGGGGGGGGGGCTGTATTGTAGGGATTAGAGCTAGAAAGAGGCTGGCAAGACCAGCAGGAGCTGGATTCCCTCCAAGCTGGGGCCTGGGCAGGTCAGCTCCATGGAGCATCAGGGCAGTGCCTCCTTCAGGATTAAACACCTTATACTACTTCAGAGTTGGTCCCGAGCCTCCCAAACTAAGTTATCCCACATTTACTCTGTTTACTTTATTTAGTAAGACCAGGGAAGTCCCAAATTTGCAAGTCATTTCTGTGAAACATGGTTGAAATTTTAAAATAATTTGGCACTTGAGAAGAACAGCTTTATTTATCTGGAAACATTTCTCTTCTGTGAGATTGACTGGCTTCCCCGAGGTGTCAGTCTACAGAGTTCTGTGCAGCTGTCCCTGGAATGTCACTGCATCTAACAGCCGTATGAGTAAGTTTCAGTCCCATATTTGGGGTGGAGTGATGGTCTTGAAACTCACTCCCCCCAGGCTGCATTTTGTGTTATCCGAGTTGCCAGTGCGTGAGCCTGGCAGTGGGGTAGTAGTGACCTGGTCAGTGTTAGTACCTGGCCACATGAGCTGGGGCGTATCCCTTGATCTTCCTGGCCTCAGTCTCCCTGTCTGTAAAATGAGGGTTCGGGGTTTGAGGGATGATCACAGAGCCTCCTCCTGGATCCAGCATTCTGGCTTCTGGTATGGGGATGTTCACTTCAGTATGATGAATGGTAACAGAGTAGTGATAACAGACACTGGGTGGCAGGCTCAAAATGGGCTATAACATACCTCTTACTGATTTTTATGGCTGCTGGTGAGATACGTCCTGCTCAAACCTGGAGTGACCGAAGAAGTGGCTAAGTACAGTCTAGAATTTGAGGTCTTAGTGGACTAGCTCTGATGGGCTTCAGAGCCTCCTAGATGTTAGCAGACCTCCGGTCTTATCAGTTTCCTTAGCTGACTATATTTAAAGGTAATAAAAACTGTTTAAACATTTAAAGACTTGTGAGAGGGCATAGAGATAAAGTCTTCCTGTCTCCAGAAGTCTCTGGAACCCCTTCAGTCTCCCTTCCCACAGGGAACCTCTTGGACTTATTTCTTGGGTCTCCTTTAAGAAATAGATGATCACACAATCCTAAGTCAGGATACTAGTGAGCTATAGATTTTATTATAAATACATTACACATTTTTCTGGACTTGGCTACTGCAATATTGTGTCTCAGATCTTTTCCTCTAAGTATGTATCATGCTGCTGCCATCTTTTTAATATGGGACACCATGGACAGATGGACACAATTTACTTAACCAGTTTCCATTGAGGGACATTCTGTGTTTCCTCTATGGTTCTGCTATTTCAAACAACTAGTATCGTAGGGTATACATCTTCGTGTACGTGGGCGGGTGGTTTATGTGGCTTACGTATAAGCCACATGGTTTTGTAGAGTGTACAAGAAGCATGGTGTCTGCATCAAACAACTAGTATCGTAGGGTATACATCTTCGTGAACGTGGGTGGGTGGTTTATGTGGCTTACCTACAAGCCACATGGTTTTGTAGAGTGTACAAGAAGCATGGTGTCTGCATCAGCTTCTGGTAAAGGCCTCAGACTGCTGCCACTCATGGTGGAAGGTGTGCAGGGAAGGGAAAGGAGGGCCTGTGTGCAGCGATCACATGGCAAGAGTGTAGAAGCAGGAGGGGGCTGGGGAGGTGCCAGGCTTTTTTTAACAACCAGTTTTGTAGGAACTCAGAGTGAGAATTCACTCCTGTGAGAATGGCACCAAGCCTTTATGAGAGATCTCCCCCTGCAGCCCAAACACCTCCCAACAGGCCCCACCTCTAATGTTGGGCATCAAATTTCAGCATGAGAGGCTCTGCACCTGTGGATCAAGCAGCTAAGGCACCAGCCACATACACCTGAGTTGGCAGGTTCAAATCCAGCCCAGGCCTGCCAAACAACAATGGTGGCTACAACCAAAAAATAGCCAGGCATTGTGGTGGGACCCTGTAGTCCCAGCTACTTGGGAGGCGGAAGCAGGAATATCGCTTGAGCCCCGGAGTTGGAGGTTGCTGTGAGCTGTAATGCCATAGCACTCTATCCAGGGCAACAGCTTGAGGTTCTGTCTAAAAAAAAAAAAAAAAAATTTCAACATGAGATTTGGAAGAGCCAAACAACTCATATTTTAAACCATGGCAGCATGTAAGAAGAGATTCTAACTTAGACTAGGAACTGCTCAAGTTTGGCTTTCTGGGAGAAGTGACATTAAAAGCTGAAACCCAAGGTTCCAGCTGTGCCTGGGTGCATGCAGCATGTGGTATGCTTACAGGGAGCATGAGGAGAGGTAAGGGCTGGAGAGATGGCCCAGAGCCAGGCCACACAGGCCTAGAGGCTGGCTGTGTGGAAGGGCTGGACTTCTGGACAGCTTGGGGAGAGCGGCTATAAAGGCTGGCTGTAGGGTGCCACATGTCTGGTCAAAGGAGAACAGGGAAATTATGGAATGGTGAGAGGCTGTTGGAAGCCAGGGTGATGAAGATAAGTCAGGTTGAAACATGTGAAATGGGCCAAGGCAAGCAGCTCAGGACTAAACCCTGGGACAATATAGTAGAACTGTATGTTTCCATGACTTTTAGGGCTCCTACTCATTCCTCAAAGCCCAACTCAAAATGTCCTCTCATCATTAGGAACTCTCTTTGGGGCAGAATTACAGGCTCTTTCCTCTTCTGTTATAACACCATATTGAGGGATACTTGTCACAGCAGTAGTTCTCCATTGAGACCTCAGTAGATAAGGAAATGCTTGCTAAATTAAACAGCAAGGTGAATTAGCTGAGGTACACAGGTAGCTGATGAGCCACATTTTACAGTGAAGAAACTGAGACTCAGAGCCTAAGCAATTCTCCCAAGTAGTACCTGAAAGGATTCTGCCATTTTGGCAGAAAAATCAGCCTTCTCTGCTTCTCTAGGTTGGAACAGTTCTTGTTCCTGCTCCAGTTCCCTAAATTATTAATCTGTAAGACAGTTAACTGAGCAGGAGCAAGAGGTACACTTTGCGGGAAGATAAAATGAGAATGAAAAAGCATTTGGTTTCCAAGTACTCTATTGTCTGGTATTCCAAATGCTAACAGGGAAATTTAAACCCCTTCTAAATCCCAGCCAGAGCAATGTCGCCAGGACCATCCTGGTGGGCGGCAGGGCCCTGGCCTGGAGAAGTGCCTGGAATTCTTAGACAATCTGGATGGTTAGGTGGTTGGAGCCTGTGTCTGGAGTGCTCCAGCAGCTGGGCTGGGAGAAATCTCTTGGCTCCACTTATTACAGCCTATTTTTAGAGGGCAGTTCAAACTGGGGTGGAAGTTTTCTGCTGCCTCCTCCCCCCCAACTAGTCTATTTCACTCCTATCCCTTACCAACTTCCTACCCTTTCAACGACTGTCAGATGGGGCCATGGTCTTTGAGCAGCGCAGTTCAGTGGTCTCCTTCCGGAACACTCTGTGTATAGACACTGTTATAGTCTTTTTGATTATAGCCTTCCTAGTGAGTATGAGTGAAAAGGTATCTCACTGTGATCTTGATTTACATTTCCCTGATGATTAGTGGTGTTGAGAGCATCTTTTCACAATGCTTATTGGCCATTTGTATAAAATCTTTGGAAAAATACCTACTCAGATATCCCTTGCCTATTTTTAAATTGGGTTATTTACCTTTTAATGCATAAGTGTTCTTTATATAGTACAGATAGTAGACCTTTTTTTTTTTTTTTTTTTTTTGAGACAGAGCCTCAAGCTGTCCCCCTGGGTAGAGTACCGTGGCATTACAGCTCACAGCAACCTCCAACTCCTGGGCTCAAGCGAGTCCCCTGCCTCCGCCTCCCAAGTAGCTGGGACCACAGGCGCCCGCCACAACGCCCGGCTATTTTTTGGTTGCAGCCGTCATTGTTGTTTGGCGGGTCCGGGCTGGGGATTCAAACCCGCCACCTTAGGTGTACGTGGCTGGCGCCTTAGCCTGTTGAGCTATAGGCGCCGAGCCCGGATAGTAGACCTTTACCAGAAAAATGGTTTGCAAATATTCCTCCCATTTTATGTCTGTATTTATTTTTAATGCACCAAAGAAAAACATGGCAAGCTGAGAGGGGGAATGTGGAGATAGGCTGTGAGGGGGACATTGGATTCCGGCTCAGCCTCTTGCCAGGGAGCCCAGGTGCCCTATGCTGGCTCTGGGAACTGCCCTCCACATGCTGTAAGCTGTGCCAGCCCAAGCCCCTTCCTTCATTGTCCCTCTCCAAATGAAAGATTCAAAAGGGCACAAGAGGATGCCCCTGCATTAGTGGCTTCCCGCAGCTTCCTGACTCCCGCAGACCTGCCAGCTGCCTTGCACTCTAGAAGACGGACTTGCAAGTGGGCAGCCCAGGACAGACAGGGTTATGATTGTATCTTTATCTGCTTGCTGTCTCCCAACCACATCTGGGCACTCCACAAGCGTGGGTGCTGAGCATTGTACCTACCTTCGTGACCCCAAGGAGAGATAATAAACAAACATACGTAAGGAAAACTGCAAGCCAGGAGAGAAGGGGGGAGGTATGCCTGAGTTAACCCAGTTAAGCTGAGCCTCAGTTTACCAATGCTAAAATGGAACCAGGAGTGAGTCCACCTATTTCACAATGCTGCCTTGAAGACCAAATATCAGTAGACTAAAATGCTAATTAAAATTACTTTACGCCAGCCGCAGGTGCCTAAAAAGTCTCTAGGTAAGGGGGGTAGGCACGTTGGGTGGACTTGGAGAGAAAGAAGCAACTTTGCATCAGACTCTACCCAGAGAGCGCCCAAAAGGATGGCCCCAGCATCAGGATAGAACCCATTCCCTTTTCCAGAACCACAGGGTGGATCTGGAAGGCAAAAGTCAAGATAGGCGGAGTTTGGCGCGGTCAGCTGAGCAGGCTCCGATGGGTGGTTTGGTATTTTGTGTTTGTTGTGAGTACATGTCGGGGAGGGAGACGTGGCTATTGGGAGACCCCAGGGTTGGAGCTCCTTCCAGAAAGGCTTCGGGGGCTGGGACCGGGATGCTGTAACTTGAGATCTGAGAGATTCCCTTCCTTGCGCTCGCCCGCCACCCCCGCCCCCCGTCCCGCGTACCAAGCTTTAGCAGCTCCGCTCTGCCCGGCACGTAGCCACGCCCCCCGCAGCCCTCCTTCCGCGGCTCGTGAGGCCACGCCCCTGGCGCGCCCTCACCTCGCGCTCTGCGCGGCCCCGCCCCCGGGTTTCCCGGCTCTGCTCCTGCCCCGCCCCCTCCGGGCCACATTCTTTGGGCCCGGCGTCGCGCTGCGCCAGGCGGGCGGCGGCGGAGGGGGCGGGCTTGGGGCGGGCTTGGGCCGGCCGGAGGCTCAGACTCCGGGCTGGGAGCGGCGGGAACTGGCGGACACTGGGCCACAAGACCAGTGGGCGAGCGGCGCGTGCGGGGGCTCGGCTCTCCGGGTGTCGGGGTGTCGGCCCCAGGATCCGGCGGCCGCTGGCGGGAGTCGGCGGCGCTCGGCTGGGCCTGGGTGCCGGGTGCCCGGCTCCGTCAACTCCCGCTGCGGCCGCCATGTGGTGCCTGCACTGCAACTCGGAGAGGACTCAGTCCCTGCTGGAGCTGGAGCTTGACAGCGGGTAAGGGGCCCAGGCGGGGCGGAGGGCCGGGAGTGGGTCAAGGGGAGGAGGGCAGCTGAGCCCGCCCGGGGTGCGGTAGGGTTCCGGGGGGTGTGCGGCGTGCTGACGGGTGGAGAGGAAGCCTGGGGGGCGCGTAAGTGTCAGTGTGTGCCAGAGGGAGGCTGCGGGAATACGTGTGTCCGTCCGGACGGGGCGCCTGGTGTGAGAGCGCAAAGCCGCCTGCAGGGCCGCGGTGCGTTCGGTATGGGTTTGGGTGGAAGACCCCGTGGGACCCGAGTTTGTGCTTTTGAGAAAGAGATGCTGTCCGGACGGGAGTGGTGTGTGTGCCCTGGAAACAAGACTGTCTGTGGAGACGGGACTGTGTATAGAACAAGAGGCTATTGGATGCGAGTTCGAGTGGGGCTGAGTTTATGTAGAAGGGAAACGGAGTGGGATTGGGTATGATGTGATGTGAGGGGCAAAGAAGAGCGAGCCGAGTAGATGGAGTTGATGGGAAGGAGTGAGCCCAGCGGGGTCTGAGTCAGATTGCAGGCGGGGCAGAGGCAGCCAGGAGGCCTCTTGCAGGCCTGTTTTTTCGAGATCCTGGGCCTGTGTCTGGGTTGATACCTCTGCTCTGTCAGCAAGAGCCCAAGAAGTATATACGAGGACTAGGGATCCATCCAGGACTGTGAATGAACAGGTGTCACACTTGGGCCAGGGGCTGGCTATGAGTCCAGTACCATGTGTCTGGGAGGGTCTCATGGGAGTGCGCTGGGGTCTATGGAGTCAAGGAGTTTGCTTACATGTGGTTGCTGTTTGTGACTTAAGTACAGACAGGAGGGAGGCTGCTAGCGGGATTGGGGGCCTCATTTATGTGCAGGGTGACAAGTGTGCACCTGGTGTGGTTAGGGATGGAGTCTGGTATGTCAGAGAGGCCAACCCTTTTCTGCTTTGGGGGCCTATGGGTGGTTGTCTGAGCATCGAAGGGCCCGTGTTTGTGGAGAGAGAGGGAAAAAGAGTGTGTGTGTATGTATGTGCTGGGAATATTGATTTTCTCTCTCCGCTGGCCAACACAGCTGCCCCCTGAGCCATGTACAGCCCCCTCTGAGGAGCCGGGGGTGGGGCCGAGAGGATTTGTTGACAGGCTGACTTAGCTTATGTCAGGCCCCCTCTGAGGGAAGCCCACCTGGAGCTGTTTGATCTTTCAGTTCAGAAATTCTGCAGCTCATGTCCGGCAGTTGCACAGGGACTGTGCATATGTTCCCCTCTGCTCCCTCCTCACCCCAAGGGCCTAGAGCTCTGGGCCGGAGGCTCCATGTGGGGCTGTGGGGGAGGTTCCCAAAGACCCAATGCTCCTTGCATCTGGGGTGGAGTCTAGGCAGCTGCAGCTGCAGGACCATCTGTCTGGAATCAGTGGCAGCAGTCTGGGAATGGGGGTCACGTTATTCATATCCCACACACGCCTACGGCTACAGGCAGGCCATCAGCTGTCCCCTCAGTATTTCCATTGCATTCTTATCCTGTGGTACCAGCATCCTCATATCCCAGGAGAGCAAACGGAGATTGAACATTCTGGCTCTGTGGTTTATTGAGTGCCTACTGTATACCGGTCCCTGCTCTAGACACCAGGAACATAGCAGTGAACAAAACTCGGAGTCTTTGTCCTCATGGAGCCAGCAGGACCCCATTGGGTCCTAGTGGGGAACCTGGTAACCGTGAGGAACAAGTCAGCACACTCTCCTTGCTGCGCCCTTCCTCCCTGAGCTGAGTGGAACTGAGGGGTTTCTGCCCCTCCATTAGGACCTCCCCAGTATTACCATTCCAGTTGGCATGTCCAGGCCACCTCTTTTATGTATTTCTCAGTCCCACATCTGTTCTCATTAGAAGTCTAAGTATCTGATCTGAATCTTCCAGCTGCAAAGAAGCTCACTCAGATCCTTCTGTGGTCCTGGCTGGTGATGAACAGATGCTCTCCAGGTCTCAGAGCGTGGGCCAGGTGTCTTTGACATTGAAAATCCCTGCTCAGGTACAGCCTACAGTCCACCCATGAGCCTCAGAGCAGGTGGATTCCATTTGCTGTGGAGCACCTAGTGTGTTCCAAAGGAAGCCAGGGAGGAAAGGAGAGAGTCAGCCCAGTCCTTAAGGCAGGAAAGCTGAGTTAGGTACTCCTTGGGCAGAGGAGCCTTTCAGGGGCCAGCTTACCTCCACCTAGAGTCCTACTGGCTGGCCATCACCCCCTCTCTAAACTTAGATGGAATCCAGTGTGCTCCAGAGACCTCAGAAGATCTCCAGTCTGTAACAAGCCCCAGACAGCCACTCTGGTCCCAGCCATGCCACTGAGTACCACCTATAAGTGCAGGCCTCTGATGGCATGTGGCTCCTTGCATTGTAGCGCTCTGATGCTTTGCTGTTTGGGCCTCTCGGCGTCCCGGGACTCTGCTTACTCTCATTTTCTAAATGGTCCCACTTAGGCAGTGAACCCAGCAACTAGACCAGAATATCACAAAGGGAGCCTAGAGGAGAACTCAAGTGTTGGGATAGAGGCCTCTGGAGGCCTCAGCCAGCCCTGCTGGGATTTTCAGCTTTTGCTCAAGGAAGCCGGACTATGAACTAGTTGTGCTAATATTTACACAGCTTCAGTTCAAAAACACGGACAGGAATGACAGCTGTGTAGTCCAACAATGTGATGACTGGGCAAATAGGTGTTTCTGGAAGGGATTGGATTCAGGGCCGCGGGAGCTCAGTTATACAGCAGAATCTCCATATTGACCACCTCCCTATACTACCCACCTCCTCAAGTTGACCTAGTTTTCATAGACTGCATATGCACCACATACACGTATCAGTACGGTAGGCCATGGTCTTTCTGTTGACCATGTCTGTACGTTGACCAATTTGTTACAGTCCCTTAGGTGGTCAACTTACAGACGTTCTACTATGCATATAAATGTGTATGTTCATGTGTGTGCACAAGGTTTTATCTGGTTGGACTCTGCAGAACATGGACTCATGTTTTGCCAGGAGAATCTCCGAATCTAGGTCTCTTGGGGCATCAGGGAAAAAGGACTTGGGAAAACAGATTTTATTTCAAATCCCAGCCCACTTTTGTGAGTTTATGCAAGTTACCACACCCCGTCTGAGCCTCAGTTTCCCTTAAGTGAAAGGGGACAATAGTACTGCTTCTCAGAGGTTCTCTGAGGATGTTGGTGTCTGGAAGCCAGGCCGAGCTGACCAGCCCCCAGGCCTCTGGTCAGATGCCGCGTTTGTTCAAGTCAGCACTCTGCTCTTCCCAACGGCCAGTGACCTGCTGGATTTTCTTCCTTCCTCTTTTGTAAATTTCCTTTGAATTATGATGACGCTTGAAATATCCTCCCAGTCAGGACAGAAGCAAGAAAGATGACGGCACAGGCCAGATGGGCTCGGACCCAGCTGGAGGCCTAGGGAGAGATCTCCTGTGGACGTGTGTGTTTATGTGTGTGGGGTGCTCAAAAGCTGTTGAGTGTGATTTATCATAGATCCTCAAAAGCAAATCCTAATGAGTTTAGAGGCTATTAAGGCTCTTGAAGAATTAATTGGCGTGGCCTTAGAGAATCTGGCTGTTCCCACTGCAGGAGCTGCTGCAGAGAGAAAATTGATGGCAATTATGGTGGAAATATGGCAGGGTGCCACCTGGGCCTGCCCCTTCCCTGGCTGCTGTGGCTGCACCCCAAGCTGGGCAAGTGCTCTCAAGCTCTAAGCCTGTGACTTGTACCCCAATGCCTCCATAGCACAGCTCCTGGCTACCTGGTAGGCGAAACCGATCATTAGTGAATGAATGCACCTGTGAATGCAGGTGTGAATGAATGCATGCAAGCTCTCCTGGGGATGGAGGAGTGTCCTGATCTCTGGAGATAGGTATGTGACCCAAGGGCCACCCAATTTTGTACATTCCTGTGTTCCTTTATCCATGCAACACTTACCGAGCATCTACTTTGTTCCAGGCCCTGGACCAGATGTAGAGGAAGCGAGGTTAATAATATGAAAGTGTACATCATGGGGCACAGGCCTTGGGAGTTTCCACCAAACCCTGACTCTGGGGTGGCGCCTGTGGCTCAGAGGAGTAGGGCGCTGACCCCATGTACCAGAGGTGGTGGGTTCAAGCCCAGCCCCGGCCAAAAACTGCAAAAAAAAAAAAAAAAAGCCCTGACTCTACCTCTTCCCACCTGTGTGGCTTCAGCTGTATTGCCTTCACTTTCTGGGCCTTGATTTTTTTTTCTCATCTGTGAAATGGGTCCAAAGAAACTTTGGCCGGGGGCAATGTGCAGTTTTGCCTGGTGACTGATGTGTACAGATGCCCACCACCTGGTAGCTGATGTCACCAATATCACTATTACCACCTTCTCCCTTTTGTGAAATTTCTACTGAGGTAAAGTGTTCCTAAGACTTTTCTTTTTTGCTGATTTATGGTATTAAAGCCTGATTTCTAGAGCCCTTACGGCTTTTTGTGAAATCTCCCTCCTTGTGTCCCAGTTGCTCTGATTTGAATGTATTTTATGCCTTATTTGTGTGTAGCTGCCACTCTCCTGCTCCTTGATGGAAAGGCCCATTCCTTCATTTTATTTCTCAGTGTGCAACTTCCTGATATGGTGACAGTTTAATTTGAACTTAAGGCCACAGTGTGGAACCATAGCCCAGGTTACCTCCCAATTGTAAAGATGGGAAACTATGAGTGCATTTGTTTCTCCTCTTTGTTCAAAGCTCAGTGTAATAATAATAATAATAGCAGTGGCTGCCGTTTAGTGGGCTCTGTGTGAAATACTTAATTCTTAAAGTGATTAAAGAGTAAGGTCCCTGTTTTTCAGATTGAGGGAAGGTTCCATGATCAGTCCAGGCTCACGATCACCCGCAGTGAGTGCTGAGGTTAGGTGTGTGCTCATTCTATCTGACGTCAGGGTCCAGGCTCCCTGTCACCTGCAGTGAGTGCTGGGGTTAGGATGTGAGCTCAGTCCATCTGATGTCAGAGTCCAGGCTCACTGTCACCTGCAGTGAGTGCTGGGGT
>NW_003852496.1:3407052-3407473 GCF_000181295.1 Otolemur garnettii | reverse complement strand
CTGTCACCTGCAGTGAGTGCTGGGGTTAGGATGTGAGCTCAGTCCATCTGATGTCAGAGTCCAGGCTCACTGTCACCTGCAGTGAGTGCTGGGGTTAGGGGTGCACTCAGTCCATCTGATGTCAGAGTCCAGGCTCACTGTTACCCGCAGTGAGTGCTGGGGTTAGGTGTGCACTCAGTCCATCTGATGTCAAGACTCCAGGCTCACTGTCACCTGCAGTGAGTGCTGGGGTTAGGTGTGCACTCAGTCCATCTGACGTCAGAGTCCAGGCTCACTGTCACCCGCAGTGAGTGCTGGGGTTAGGTGTGCACTCAGTCCATCTGACATCAGAGTCCAGGCTCACTGTCACCTGCAGTGAGTGCTGGGGTTAGGTGTGCACTCAGTCCATCTGATGTCAGAGTCCAGGCTCACTGTCACCTGC
>NW_003852496.1:3405412-3406608 GCF_000181295.1 Otolemur garnettii | reverse complement strand
AGGATGTGAGCTCAGTCCATCTGACATCAGGGTCCAGGCTCACTGTCACCCGCAGTGAGTGCTGGGGTAAGGATGTGAGCTCAGTCCATCTGACATCAGGGTCCAGGCTCACTGTCACCTGCAGGGAGTGCTGGGGTTAGGATGTGAGCTCAGTCCATCTGACGTCAGGGTCCAGGCTCACTGTCACCCACGGTGAGTCCTGGGGTTAGGTGTGCACTCAGTCCATCTGATGTCAGGGTCTAGGTCACCTGCAGTGAGTGCTGGGGTTAGGATATGAGCTCAGTCCAGGTTCACTGTCACCTGCGGTGAGTTCTAGGGTTAGGATGTGAGCTCAGTCCATCTGATGTCAGGGTCCTGTACTTTGTAGCCAGGTTCTGCTCCCTCTAGGATTAAATAACCTTTGACAAAATATGTCATCTTTGTAAATGGAGCCTTTTGCATCTTTCCCATGCCATAGAACAGGTGTTTGATGTCCCCTGGTGTCTGGATTCCTAAATGACCCATTCCGCAAGCTGGTTGATGACAACTCACCAGGCTTTCCTGGTGTCTTGTCTCTTTCTCCACAGACTGTACACACAGCATCCCCAGACCTCGCAGCAGGATTCTGGCACAGTGTCATTGGTCATGAACTCATGGATTTTGAGAGTAGCACACCTGTGTTCTCTGCACAGCCCCAGCCCAGACTCTTCTTGAAATGGAGTTTTGAGGACAAAAGCTGTGAGGGACCAGTCCAAACATGACAGGCTTCTGCATGGTGAGGGAACCCAATGCTGGGGCCTTCGGCATCGTTAGAGGGCCTGGATGTGGGTGCTGAACTGGATCCCCTAGGAGGGGAGAAGAATCACTAATAAACTGGAAAATTTGGAAGAGTCCCCAGCTGGGAGGAAGCTACCTCATTCACATAAATGGAAAGGGTTTTCCCAAAATTCCCTATTTCCCAGGCCAGGTCAGAGCCTGTCTGCCAAAATGCATACTTTCTCCCTGATGTCTGTTTTAAAGACATCAAATGGTGTTTGCTTTGCTTTTCTTTTCTATTTCTGGCTGGAAGGCTGGGTGGTACGATCATTAAATGCATCGATACATGTGAAGTGTTTAAAACCATGCCTTAAAGTAGTACAGTAAGCACTCAATAGATTTTAGTTGTTATCATTGTTGTTATTTATTGTTTATTCTTTTGCTTTTTTTTTTTTTTTTAA
>NW_003852496.1:3353034-3405182 GCF_000181295.1 Otolemur garnettii | reverse complement strand
CGGCACCCTACCCACTGAGCCGCAGGTGCCCTCCTATTCTGTTTATTCTTGAAGCCTTCCAGAACAGCATGGCCAGAGCTGGCCCTGATTGGCTACTGGTCTAAACGCTCCTGAGCGCCCTGGCATCAGTCAGAGAACTCTGGCCACCTGTCTCATCCCACCTCCTCTCTGAGCTGCATTTTCCACACCCTTATAGTCATCTGAGAGGGAAGATGTTTAGCTTAGGAGTTTGGGAGGCAAAGTCTGTAGCCAGACTACCCATAACCCTGACCCTGACCCTGACCCCAGCTCTGCTCCTCACTGTTTCTGTGACCTTAGGTGGGTGTGTTCCTTAGTCTTTTGGTGCCTCAGTTTCCCCATTTGTAATGTAAACTGGAGGACAGTAGGAACTTGCGGAGTTGTTGTGAGGATTAAGTGAGTGAATCCACATACAGTGCTTAAACAGCCGTGACAAACTTGATAAACAGTAGCCTTTAGCTGTTACTTAGACCTGAAAGACCCAGTTGTGCTGCAGCTGGACCGCACTGCTCCTTCAGGGATGGGTTCCTCCTCGACGGGAGTGGATAACTCATCTTTTTGGCCACAGACAAGGCCAGGGTTGAAGGAGAGGGGGAAGCAGAGAGATGGTGGTGAGGGAGAGCAGTTTAAAGGCCCCAGGCTTTCAGGGTGCGACAGATGGCAGACCCAGTAGGAAGTGAGTAAGCCCATGGACTTTAGAATGTGCTTGCAGCCTGCTGTCCAAACAGCGCTCTAAGAAGTAGATGGTTAAGAGTATTAAGGAAATCTCTTTGCCTGTGGATTGGAAAAATTGCAAAGCAACACAGCTTGCAGTTTGGCTAGAAAGAAGAGTTCTCGGACAGGATGGGCAGATAGCCTGTGCTACATGTGAAGGAAGTGCTCACCTTCTGAGCAATGGGGACACTTCACGTTTGGGGGCATCCTGGGTCACGTGGGGCTGGGGTGTTTGGCCTGTGCTGAGTTTCTGAGGCTTTGGGCAGCTCTGTCTGCATCGTCCTAACCGAGGAGCTCGAAGCCTGCACTCAGGTCCCTGCTTCCACTACTCTGCTCTCTCTCACCTGCCCATCCACCAGGGAGGGATGCAGCTTTCAGCAGTAGACAGAGGTTAGAGAAACTTGGTGTGGATCCCAGTTCTTCCCCTTTCTGGATACATGGCCAGAGCATGGTGGTCACCTCTGTAGGTCAAATGGGGGCCATGGAGGGAGAGGCAGGGTGGGTAGGACACACACAGGTGCCCATACATCCTGGCAGGAAGGGGAGGAGGGTTCAGGCAAAGCCCCTCCTGTTTTTGGCGGGTCTGCAGTTGGCACAGGATTGGGACTGGGGCGGGAAAAGGCTACAGAATAAACACGGTAGTCGCTAGCGTTTGGATGGTCTTTGAACTTCACACATGCTGATCTGATTGGCACCTCCCAAGAGCCCTGCGAAATAGCATCATTCTCATTTTACAGATGAAGAAGCTGAGGCTGGAAAATGAAAACAACATACCAAGCTTTGCAGAATGTTGACTTGGTCTTTGGCTAACACGTCGGCCCCTTTCCCCTCCCTGATGTTGAGGTGGGTGCGGGGACTCAGGCTTGTTAGAATGGAGGAGGAGGGAGGAAGAGGAGGACCCCTGCTAGGCCAGCTTCCCTGATTGCCACTATGGGTGGTACCGAGTTACAGTGGATGGAGGACCTTTGGAAATTCACCCCATGGCCTTGAGTCTCAAAAATGCATTTGGCAGCCCCAGGAAGTCTCTGTGTCTAAGATCTGTCCTCCAGATTCCCTGACAGTACTGGGATGAAGCTTCCCTTCAGATGATGAGAGAGAAGGGGCTAGGATAGTGCCAGGCAAATGTATGGTAGGTGTTCAGTAAGTTCAGTAAATGCCAGCTGATCCTTCAGGTCTTGCTAATTGATATTAACTGAAGTTGTGATTATTATCATTATTATTGCTATTGTTATTTACTGTGCAGGCCCAGCATTGCCATTAGTCCCGTGGGGTGGGGAGGAAATGTCTGGCAAGCAGCTCTTCCCTCGCTGCTTGTGGCTACACAGATCTGAGTCTTCTCTCCCCTCTGGGCCCTTGACTTCTCAGCCTTAATTCAAATGTTCAAGATTTAGAGTTTTTGTCGTATTTATTTTCACCGAGTAAAAATGGTAATTGGCCTTGATGTGAATAGCAGAGTGTTAGCATTATTTTTAGTTTTTTCTTATGGAAAATTTTCAACATATATAAAAGTAGACAGAAAGGTCTAATGATCCCCAAGTACAGCATCCCTTGAGTGGCCCTTGGCTGTGTTGCCCAGCTCAAGAACCTGAGCTTGGGCCAGTTTCCCAGCCTAGTGACCAAGTGATGGTTGACCCACTTGGAGGCCCTGTGTCTGGAAGTGACCGGGGAGGCCAGCCTGTGACTGCTTCCTCAGGGCCTCCCCGAGTGAGGGTACAAGGGTTTCTTCAGCCCCCAGGGCCCCTTGAGGATGGGGCTGTGGAAATGGGCTCTCAGCCTCTCCCATCAGATTAGGGGTTCCCCTGGGCAGGACCTGGCTTTCAGTGTCCCCGCAGCCCTGACTATTGCCCTTGGTGTCTCCTTGCCGGGTGGGAGAGTCAGGCTGTGGCCCCTGTACCTTTTCCAGGCATGTTGGCCTCTCACCTGCTTAGCACCGGGGCTGCCGTGCAGCACCAGGGATCCCAGGTCTCCGTCCAGCCATCTTCCCTCCCCACTTCATGCAGTCTTTTCCCTCCTGGGGCTTCTGGTCTGGCTCCAGCCCCTGCCCTGACACCCTGCAGCCAGCCCAGTAACTCTGCCTCAACACCTCCAACCCAGGGGGTTCACAGGCCTCCCCTCCCCACACCTGCTCCTCCTCCAGCCTTCCTCTAATCCATGCAGGCTCCGCTCAGAATGCCGGAGTCATCCTCAGCCCCTCTCTTCATCTTCTCCCACTTTGGCCAGTATCACTCAGGGCCCTGATTTGGAGCCTGGCACATAGTAGGTGCTCAACAAATTTCTACCAAAGGCTGCATGACTCACTCAGAGGTGAGGAGGGATGAGCGTGGCTGAGGTGTTGGGCACCCACCGAGGGCCAGAGCCGCTTCACACCTCCTAAAAGTCACTGTCATTATGGCTGTGTTATTACTGCTCCAGCTTCTAACATAGTGCTTGGCACATAGAGGGCCCTCAACCAAGTTTAGTTAAAAACCTAAATAGAAGTAGCACGCCAGTGCTGCTGCTGGACACAGTGTGGCCACATTCTGGTCAATTGCCACCTCTGAGGGTCACTTTAAGTGACAGTGTCCTCTGCTGCCTTCTCCCCATCTGGCTTGCTCACGGCCTCGAGCCCCCTCATTCCCTGGGCACCCATGCGGTCCAGGGAAATAGGAACAGTTCTATATTGTGATGATGACAGCGGCCACGCTGAGCACTTCCTGAGTGCCAGGCCCCAGTTTGTGTGCGTGCTATAATCTATTCCTCACAGCAGCCCTGTAAGGTGGACGCTGCCCCCATTTTGTGGCTGAGAAACAGAAGCACAATTTTGTTGTGTGTCTAAAGTCACTTGAGCTGCCTGCTGGGGACCAGGTAGTCCCCAGGGAAGGGCTCTGGGTGCCAAGGCTGCAGTTGCAGGAGGTTGGGGGCAGCATCTCCCCCCTTGAGCCTGCCTTTGTCCCCTAGACCCTTTCTGTGCCCCTGCTGTGTGTGAGCTGCTGCAGGCAGATGGGAGCTGGCTGGGTAAATGCTAATGTGATGTGGGGCCTGGTGTCTGCGGGGCCAGGTCCTGTCAGGGCAGGGGAGTTCAGTGGGGAGGCAGAGGCAGGGGCTTAGCCCCCATTCCCTGAGGGGACAACCTGACAGAGGAGGGGGTGTGAAACAGCTCTGGCCATTGGAGGGTGGCCCAACACCTCAGCCATACTCATCCCTCCTCACCTCTGAGTGAGTCCTGCGGCCTTTGGTAAATTACATTACCTCTCTGTGCCTCAGTTTCTTCATCCACAAAATGGGAAGATGGCATAGCACCGACATTAATATCAAGAATGGACCCGAGTGTAAGGTGATGATCATGGGTCCATGTAGCGTCACTGATTATAACAAATGGACCACTTTTATGGGGGTATTGATAGTGGGGAGTTGGTGCGTGTGTCTGGGCAGAGGTAGATGGCAAGTGTCTGTACTTTCTGTTCAGCTTTGCCATGCATCTTTAAAAGGCTGAGGGTTTTCTGGGCTCTGAGATGGCCCCAGCCCTGGCCCTGGCTGATGGGGTGGGCTGTGAAGTGGGTCTGGCTACGCAGTAAGGGCCTGTCTGCTCCTGTCTGCCCACTCTCTGTCTGGAGCCAGCCTCCCCAGTCTGTGCCTCCCGCCTGGCTCTCCCAGGGTGTCTCTGGGGCCCAGCCCAGCTCTGTTTGCTGGAGCCTGCCACAGAGAACTGCTTTATTTAAGTCCATTTTGCTTGTATGGAAATAACTAGAGACCTCTGTATTTGATTTGGCTCAGCCGGGAAGATTTAGGCTGTGTATGTGTATTCTGAAAACTCTTCCCAAGTCAACCCAGAGATTGGAAGCTTCTGGTCATCTTTATGCAGTTATAACCAACAAGAACAGCCCTAGGAGGGTCTGCCTGGCAGAGGGCAGACGGTAGGAAATGGTTAGTGAAGAAAATAAAGAAGGAAGGGGAAGGTGAGGCCTCCAGATGAGATCATGGCAAGGGAAGCATTCTTATAAACTTTGCATCTCCCAACCAAGTAGGCAGAGGGAAGGAAGCAGGCCTCTGGAGGTATAAAGCTTCATATGGAAACACCGGAGATATGCCTGGTTTGGAGAGCAGATAGGGCTTCATTTGGTGCTAGGCCAGGGAACACTTCTGACATCCCTCCAAAGACTTCAGGGGAGCCCTTCTCCAGGTGACGGCCCAGAGCCAGAACAGCCCCTCATGGGGTTGACAGTTGGCAGAGCCTGTCTGCACTTGCTCCCCACATGCCTGCTGGGTAAGTGGGGCAAGAGCAATATCCCCTGGAAAGGTGAGACAGCAGAAGGCCAGAGGGGTGAGGTCACTCAGCCTGGAGGGCAGAGCTGTCGAGAGGCCTCATCTCCCAGGTAGCACCCAGAGCTTCCCCTGTCCCCCCACAGGTGCTTCTGGAGCCACTGGGCATTGCTTCAAACAGACTGGCGTTCTCAAAGTTGAGCAAAGGAGGCTGCTGAGGATGGGCAGAGCTTGGCTGTAAACCCAGGACATCCCCTGAGAGGCCAGTTTTAGAATAAATACCAGCTATCAGATGGCTTCTCAAATTATATCTTAACCCTATGAAACTTAGGAACGAGGACATCTAGTGAATTGAAGCTTGGTGGCTGTGATGACCATAGGACTGGTCAGCGTTGTGGTCAGCGTAATAGTCTGTCTTTGGTAGAGTCAAACACTGGGAGGATCTAGCACGGGAGAAGGCCTCAGGGCTCCCACCAGCTGTGCAGAGCTATGGGAATGGCTCATCCCAAGCTGTGGACCCTACTTGTGTTCTTTGAGGTGGGCCTTGAATGTCAGTCCTTTGCGAGCATTGCAGGCAAATAACTGGCCAGGTGTGGGCAGATAAGGAGTGGTGGTGACTGTGGCAGTGGCAGGGCACATGCTGCCTGATGGGTGTGGCTGCTGCCTTGCTTGGTCTGATAGTCATCTAGCAGACATACAGACTGGGCCAGATCTTCAGTTCTTCCCCACCTCCCATCCCACAAGAAGTCAGAAACCCGGGTTTTCATACTAAGTCATTAGATGTTGAAACACTGGTGATTCATTCCAGTTTAAAAAACAAAAACACTGAGCTTCACAGAGCATGCTGTGTGGACCACATAGAACCAAGAGTTCTGTGAACCAATCGTGTACAAGACCTGATGAGCCTGTCCCATGGAGTCTGTCTCCTGGGGGACTCTGTGCAGTCTGAGGCCTCCTTATGGGGAGTGCCAGGCCTCCTGGCCGTTTCCCCCCGGGGTGAGGTGTAGAGTCCTGGACAGATGGGCTTCATCCTTGCCTGGGCCCTGGCCCAGATGGCACAGGGAAGAATAAAGGACTTTTCACAGCCTCTCTCTGGAAAGGCTGCCCATCCTGGGCTTGGCTGTGGGATTCAGGGTTGGCATTAGGGGCTGACTATCCTCTTGTTTTAGGCCTGTTGCCCTGGTTTGGCACTCAGATCTCCAGCTTGCAGGGTGAGATCCCCAACAGGTCAGAGCCCTCTGTGGCCCTGATAGTGATGCCTGCCATCAAAGGCACCTTGCCTGGCAGAGGCCCTGGCTGGGCTCAACTGCAGGGCGTTTACATCGGCCCCCACCCATAGCCTCACGGCAGCTTCTGCCAGCTGGCTCTCAGCCTAAGAAAAAGCACACATTTGCCAGCTTGTTGAGTGTCTTTGCCCCTGCTTCCTGTCTGAGGCCTTGCCACTGCCTAGCCCAGCCCCCTGGCCTCCTGGGATAGTGGGAGGTGGGTACAGGGCAGAGATGACACATAGGATACTGAGCCCAGAGCATCTCCGAGGGAGGCTGCTTCATTTGGCCCCTGTTTCTTGGTGACTTGAGGCCTGGGGACAGTGCTCTGGGCAGCAAACACATGTCTGTGTATTGGAGAAGTTCACTGGTTTCAGGAGTCGTTAGTGTTTGCATAGCCTAGCTACAGAGCAAAGGAGGGGTGGGCGCAAGTCCAGAGTTACCAGTTTCCTCCAGCCTGTGCTGTGTCAGCTTTGTGACCAGGCAAATCTCTCTCCCTCTAGGCCTTAGTGCTCCCACCTGTAAATGGAAGAGGAGTGGCCCTGCCATCAGTGGCGGTGTTGTCGGAGGGGGAGAAGACACCCCCTGTGCCCTTGGCATAGTGGAGGATCTCTGGCTGCTCCATGGCTTTAGATCCCGTTGCGTATTGTATCCTGCCCTGGCATCTCTGTGCTGGGAGGGCTGGCCTCTGCTTTCCAGGATATGCGGGTCCCTTTGTCTCCAGTGGCATCATTCATTCATTCAGCTCCCTAGACCTGCTGAGGATGGGCAGAGCTGTGTGTCCCTCCCTACACAGGCACTCTGCCTTTCTGGACTGACTTTCTCGTGGGAGAGACACACTTATGAATATAACAAAGAAATACGGAGAAAAGATGAAGTAGGTAGTGACCTGTGTGTGCCGTGAGAAAGCCTAGGAGCTGGATGGGATGGATGTTGGCGGTCTGGGGATAAGCACCTGTTGATCCAGACACCTTTTCGTTCCCTCCTACGAGGGTGGCCCCTCTCCTCCATGTTTGCCGTGCTACTGAAGGGCTGTGGTAGGGTCATCCCCCAGGATGTCCTGTGCTGTCCTCCATATGCCATGGGGCCTCCGCTAGCCCTGGGCCACATACCACATTGTACACAGCCAAGATTATGGGCTCTTTCCAATGGGAGCCCTGAAGTCAGAAAGGGAGAGGGCAGGTGTGGTTCTAGATTCCTGGGTCTACTCGTTGGTCCCTCCCCATCTCCTGGAACCTGCATGCTAATCTCCAAACCTGCTCAGATCCTCCAGGCTCTCTGCACGGGTGTGACTCACAGCAGTGGTAGGAAGGCCCACTCGCTCCTGCAGGCAGGTAGCCGCTCTTTATGTTTGGGAGTGAGGCCGGAGCTGCCACCTCCCTGCAGCCAGAAAGACAACCTTTGAAAACATGTTGTCATCAACAGAGCAAGGGTAAAGGCCTGGCTGTGTGGCCCTGGGTTCACGAGATGTAGAGATTTTTCTTTCTCTCCTCTGGCTATGCACAGATGAGAACAAGTCTTATCTGAGGAGGGTGCTGCCAAGATCCCTCCTGCAATAATTCCCCTCTGATTAGGCTCGGCACTAGCCATCAGCAGTGCTGGCTGGACACTGCTCACTGACTCTGCTGTGGTGCTGAGAAGTTGCAGTGGGTGGACAGCTGAGGCACAGGGAGGTCAGAGTTGAACCCCAAGTGTCAGACACTAGCCCGGAGCTCCACTGTCCTCAGGGCATTGCAGCATGAGGATGCTGAGGACTTGGCAAGCTGGGCAGACACTGAGACCAGAGGGCAGGGGCACGAGCTGGCCACCCCACTATGCCTCCAGCCAGTCGGGGCCTCCCAAAAGACTGCATCTTCCTTGAAATGCTTGAGTGACCCAAGGAGGCCCCTCTGTCCTGACCACTTCACTCACCTCCTCGTGCCAAGTGCCCAACCCGCCAGCAGCAGCTGACAGGGAAATGCTGAATGTTGGTTCAGTAAGCAGTGCTCTAAAAATAGCCTTCCGCTCTGAAAAGTTCGTTGTTCAGAATCCTATATTTTTCTTTTTTTTTTTTTTTTTTGAGACAGAGTCTCACTCTGTGTCACCCTCAATAGAGTATCACAACATCATAGCTCGCAGCAACTTCAAACTCTTCGGCTTAAGTGGTTCTCTTGCCTCAGCCTCCCAAGTAGCTGGGACTACAGGCGCCTGCCACAACACCGGCCTGTTTTTAGAGACGCGGTCTCACTCTAACTCAGGATGGTCTCAAACCTGTGAGCCCAGGCAATCTACCCACCTCAGCCTCCCAGAGTGCTGGGATTACAGGCATGAGCCACTGTGCCCAACCCAGAATCCTGTATTTTTCTATGTATATAAATTCACTTCTATCTGGGTACGGTGGCTCATACCTGTAACCCCAGTACTCTGGGAGGCCGAGGCAGGTGGTCTGCCGGAGCTCATGAGTTTAAGATCAGCCTGAGCAAGAGCGAGACTCCATCTCTAAAAAACTAGCCGGGCATTGTGGCAGCTACTTGGGAGGCTGAGGCAGGAGGATCACTTTGAGCCCAGGAGTTTGCAGTTGCTGTGAGCTATGATGCCGTGGCACTCTACCCAGGGCGACAGAGTGAGATTGTCTCCAAAAAAAAAAAAAAAAAAAAGCTACTTCTGGGAGTTTTGGGTGCCAGGTGATTAAAGATAATGCTGTAGCCTTTGAAGGGGGAACTGGGCTGGCCTTATCTGGCTACCGCAGGGCAGGCCTCCGCCCAGGGTCCTCTCCCTGGAGGCGGTGAGGCAGTCAGCATAGGCCAGGGTCAGCCACAGTGTCCCCATGCAGGTGTTAGGCGCTCCAGGGGAGTGTCAGGCCATTCCAGGTTCTGGAATCCAAGCAGTCTGTCTATAGACCACAGACGACAAGAGACACAGAGATGGAGTGGGCTGTGGGCTTTGGGCTCCCTCCCTGCGGCCACACACAGGGGTGGGGTGATTCTCCATTTCCTCCTGGTTCACCCAATTCAGACCTCAGGTTCCTGAAACTGGCCCTGCCTGCACCTCAGCTTGCTGGGGGTTCCAGGGGTTCAGTCTCTCTTGACAATCAGTTGACCTCCCTCAATGCCCTGTGAGCCCAGCCCGTGTCAAGAGCCCCTTCCTCCTGGTGGCTCTGCCTAGGCCGCCCCCTTTTCCTGCACGTGCTTGGGTCTCTTCCAGCTTTAAAACCACGTGTCTCCTTGGAGCCTTAGCCCCCTTCAGCCACCCTCCCACCCCCAGTCTCCTTCTTCTTAGCCATATTCTTCCAGAGTTATCTTTGGTCCCTGCTCCCCCTCCTTGCTCTGCCTCAGCCCAGCTTTTGCTGTGACCATTTATCACGAGTTGGTCCCCACCCTGACCCTCCTATACACCATATGTCCACGCAGGGAGCAGAGCAGCTCTCAACAGTTTAGAGTAAAAAGTATTTGAAAAGGCCTCTCTGGCTGGGTAGCCGCAGGTCGGTGTGTGCACCTCCTGTATGCCAGACCCTGCTCTGGGACATAGCTCTCGGGAGACATCCTGGTGAGGAGGCCAGACAGCAGTGTGCCATGAGTAGCGGTGTGATGTGGTAGTTAAGTGCTGTAAAGAGAAAAGGCAGAAGGAAGCATTAGAGGGCTAGGGATGGGGTACTGTTTTCAAAGAGGGAGGTCAGGGAAGGCCCCCAACATTCGGGTGACTTGAGCAGAGACCTCAAGTATGTGAGGATATAAGCAGGACATGTGTGGACACTGGGGAAAGGGCATGCCAGGCAGGGGAGTGACATGTGCAAAGGTCCCAGGATCAGAACATTCCAGAAATGTGGAGGAGCAGCCAGGAGGCCAGTAGGGATAGGGTGGGGGCCACGGGCTGCAGGGAGTGGGGTGGCAGGATGAATGGCTGGGTCCTGCAGAGGCTCTATCCTCCACTGAGCCGGCGGAGAGGTGTGGTCAGAGTCATGCTCTAATAGAATCCCAGCAACTGTGTGTTGGCAGGCAGGGTGTGAATGGAGCCTGGGGCTGGAAAGGCTGCAGGAGAGGCCGTGGCAGGATACAGGGAAAGGATGAGGCGCCACAGGCCGGGCTGGGGCCAAGAGCCAGCTGAGTGGTCCGATGCTGGCTCTGTGGGGAAGGTAGAGCAGCCCATTTGCTGATATATGGGGGGAGGGTACAAGAAGGAGAAGTGGCTAAGAGTGACTGTCAGAGAGGGGGAGGGGGCTGCTAACCGTGGGAGAGGGGGGCTGCTGCAGAGCTGGCCCAGGGAGGGGGGGAGAGCTCAGTTTCAAGGGTGCCTGGGCCGGTGGGATCTTGGGTTCCTTTGCCAACTGCATGTCCACATCAGTGCAAGCCGTCCTGACCCCCCACCCCACCCGCCAAGCCCTGGAGTGGTGACTTCTGGATCATGCAGAAGGATCACCACCTTCCGTATTTTGGATACAGTGCCCTGGTCAACCAGCTGGAAGTCACACCAATGACTAAGTGGATGTCCTATCATACTGGAGCCTCACATAGACTCCAGCTCTAAATCTCTTCATGCACAGGCTCCAGCCTCCCCAGCACATCCCCCATCCCCCACTGCTCTACCTGGGCCATGGAGCCAGCATCAGACCACTAGCTGGGCCTCTGGGCCCCAGCCCGGCCTGCGGCGCCCTCACCACTTCCCTGCGTTCTGCCACAGCCTCTCCTGCAGCTCTTCCAGCCCCACTCACACCCAGCCCTCACCTTCCCTACACAGCCGCTGGGATCCTATTAAACCAGATTCTGACCATACTTCTCTTCCGGCTCAGTAGAGTATACAGCCCGCAGCCTCACAGGGACCGGAAGACTCTGCAGGACCTAGCCGTTCCTCGGCAGTGTCTGAGGCTCTGAGCACAAGGCTCCACATCTGTGCCTATCACGTTCTCTTCTACGGGCTGGCCTGTTCCCTCTCTGGCCACCCTCTAGACTTCCACTGGGGGTACTGGGGCCATGCTTCTCCTGCTCACCACCCCTCCTTTGAGGATGTTTCCTCTGGGTCATATTCATCCCAACCCTGCCCACCAGGAGAAGTGACCAGCTTTGCTAGGCCTAATCTAAGAGGAGGTCTCCCCCCACCCTGCTCCTCCCTAGGAGGGACCTCCAGGTGGTCTGTTAAGTCCCTTTGATCACCAACTGGACACCTGTCCTCCCTCACCAAGAACAACTTACCAACCAGGGTCCAGGCTGTAAAGCTTTAGGCATAGGTAGGGATGCTGTCCCCCGGGGGACATGACCTGCACAGGAACAGCCTCCCTAAGTCCCCTGAGAAGGCCCTTGCTGGGCCTCCCAGCTGTCCATCTCTTTCATACACTCACTTTTCCCCTAATGTCCACCTCTTTTTGTCCTCATCCTCTGCCCTTTGAGGCCAGCCACTCCTTGGGGGCTGCCTTCAGGCCCGGGAACATTTCAAAGTAGGAAGGACTCTGAGAATTATGAGTTTGAATCCTGGTTCTGCTCCTGGCTCTGTGATCCTGGTCAAGCCACAGATCCTTTCTGAGCCTCCATTTCTCATCTGCAGATGGGAAGAGCAGTGCCCTCTTGATGGACTCTTTGCAGGAGTTGAATCCCTGGATTCAGCTCATGCTGGGCTCTCCCGTGGCACAGTGGGTAAGTGTATATGTGTGTGACCCACTCAAGCCATATGAGTCCAGAAAGACATTTTCCAGACCTTGTGTGAATACCTGCACTCTTCCTTGAGGTAACCCTTGCCAAATCAATCTCCCAAGCTCCTGCCACTGGTCCCAGAGACCTGTCTGCTCCTTCTGCTCAAGACCACAAATCTGGCTGCGTCAGATGCCCTCCTCCAGCGGTGCCATCCCTATTCTCACTCAGGGCATGGCCTCCAGATCCTCCCACCGTCACCCCCTCATTAGACCCTACCCTGGTCTGTCCCATCCTTTTCCCAGGCTGGGGCCTAGAGGTGAAGACAGAATCTAGCTTGGTACAGAGCAAGACCATCCCCTTTCTTCTGGGTAACCAACCTTGGTTGATGTGGCCTAGGCAGCAAAGAGCCCCAGGAGGGAGCTTGAAAAGGCTGGGAACCAGTTGTCCCTGTCCCAAGTCTACACTCCTTTTCTGGGAATCAGAAACCCTGAAGGCAGAGATTGAGGGAAGCCATGAGGCCTGGAGGTGTGAGGGGCGCGTGTATTCTAGGAGGTTGTTTTGCTCTGGCCTGTGCAGACTGCCAGGAGTCTGGCCTGAGGCTCCTGGCGTGGACAGTTAACCACAGAACAGCTTTCAAGATGGCCTGCTTCCTCCGGCATAGTGCCTGGACCACTCTAAAGAGAATGGCTTCCCCATGTGAGGTGGCCACAGCTGGCCACACACACCCAGCTTGTTTATCTTATGTTTATGCACAGTCCCCGGACCCTCAGGCCGGACCCCAGCCCTGCTCCCAGAGACAGCATTTTTTTCCTCCAACTAGCCAGGCAGCGGAGACGGGGCCTGGGCTCAAGTCCCAGCCCTACTCTGCCCTGTACTGACCTTGACTCAGTGACTCACCTCCACTGAGCCTTAGGTTCTTCATCTACAGAAAGGCAGTGGTCCCAGACCCCAGCTCCCAGGGACAGGGGTGGGTTATAGGCCATGTATTTTGAACACCAGACACAGTGTCTTGTATCTGGCAGGTTTATGGGGAACAGTTTCTTCTGTGTAACTCACACCCGTATCAGATCAGTGAATGTGAGTTGTGTGTGTCTATTCCCCAGTGAGAAGCCACGTAAACACAGTGGGGATGCATCTGGACTCCACTGTCAGATTGTCTGTTCTCAGTTCACTCGCCAGCTCAGTGCCCCTGAAGACGGAGGTCACCTGTCCCTGCCTGCAGAGTGGCTGAGAGGACTGGACCCAGTTGCATGTGAAGCTTAGACATTATTGACCATCACCATCATCCTTTCTGGGGGTTCACAGGGGTCCTTGCTTCCACCCCCTTGCTGGTGCCCAGAGCTGCCGCTGACTAACATTTTTCTTGAGAAAAGTCATTCATGACCTCACAGACCATAATTAGAGACATCCGTAGCTCAGAGTCCAAGGCCCCCACCCTGACTCACTCCCCAGCTACAATGTGGACGTGGCATCTCCGCGGTCTGGGCTGAGGGGCTGGGTCAGATGACCAGGCTCACCCACCCCTCTATTCAAGCCCTTCAGTCATGGAGAATGACCAGTGGAGGGCGTTAGGGCCCCAGGTCTCTCTCTGCCCTGGGGACAAGCTCTCTGGCCTGGAGGTAGGTGTCCCTGGAGAGAGAGGCCCTGCAGCAGGCAGGGGACAGGGGCAGGTGACCTGGCCCCAGACACTGGGCCTGTCTGTCCCTCCTGCTCCCTCTGCAGGGCCCTGTAGGCTGGCCCTCTGCGCTAAAGAATAGCCAGAGACAGTCATTAGAACGTGCTTTTTATGAGCCACACGTTGTTTTAAGCATCACTGTATCAGCTCAGCTAAGCCTCACAACAGCCCTGTGAAGTGGGTACTGTCTTTACTCCCATTTTACAGGAACAGAAACTGAGGCACAGAAGTGTTCCCACCACAGTCACACAGCTGGTAAGCAGGAAAGGCACAAGTGCAGCCGGGACCGGGGAGCCCCTTCAGCCCCTCACCTGGCAGAGAGGCAGGGACATGGGGAGACTTTTCACAAGTACAGCCGGGACCGGGGAGCCCCTTCAGCCCCTCACCTGGCAGAGAGGCAGGGACATGGGGAGACTTTTCCAGTTGTGCTCTCTGTTCTCATGTGGAGTCTGGTGTCCTAAGCCAGTAGGACACTCGGGATGCTGTTTTTCAGTGATGCAGGACCTCACCCAGCCTTTTCCCCGCATAAAAATAACATATACCACCTCCAGAGGAGGAAGGCATGTTTGGAGAACTAGAGACGGGGCAATAAGCATGGGATAACTCATTAATCAGACCTTGGGTGTGGAGGGCCAGCTGTGCCTGAGCCTGGGATGAGGGCACAGGGCCAGGGGGTGCCTCCTCACCTGCCCTCTGGCCCTGTTCTCTGCTAGGCCACCACTAGGGGCCCCATGAGGATGTGTAGAGTTCATCACATGGGAAGGAGAAGGCTCCTTTCCTAGGCCTTTTCTGTCTTTGCTGGAGGCCAGGTCCTTTGGGGACCCTTGAACCCTTGTCTCTGCTCCTCACACTCACATAGCAAGACCCCCTGTGGGATGGGCAGACGGCACACACGTGCTCTGAGTGCTGTACATGGTGAAGACGAGTGTGTGCGATGGAGGTGGCCTGGTGTAGGATGTGAGCTTTGAGCTGAGACCTGAGTATGGCCCCTCAGAGGCCAAGACATACAAGTAAAGGCTGCAGATTCAGACGGGCCATATGGTGCTGGAATTGAAGTCCCTTCTACCACATCTCTGATGCGTGTCTGACCTGCCAGAGTTTGTACACCTTCGGCGACAGAGAACTCACCACCTCCTAAGTGGTCCTGCCCATGGCAGGGTGACAGTGGTCAGAGCTCTGCCTGCAGGGACATCCTCTCCCGCCTGGCAGCACTTGATAGCGGAGATCTGATCACTTCCCCTGTGGCTGCTTCGCTCCTGGCTGAACAGCCCCAGTGCTTGTTAGTAGAAATCCAGTTTCTCTCCTGGCACACTGTGATTCGGGCTTGGCAAATAGAGTCTCTCTCACGTGCCAGCTGGGCTTAGTGGTGTGGCGTGCTAAATTGGAAGGGGGCTTCGTGTCTGCCAAGAGGTACGGGAGGGAGGCTGTGATCGTTTAGCAATGTCTGTAGGGTGTAGGTCTGACATCCCCATGGCGGTGGTGGTGGGGGGGGGCCCTCTGGACAGTCAGTGCCACTCCCAGTGCTGCCCTCCACTGTGATCGGAGGATGGCTACAGCAGGCAACAGGGCTGTTTTCCCTCCTAGCCTTTTACTCGCCTTAGTGACTGGCTTCTCAGTTGCATCACGGCATCAGTTCACATTATTATTATTACTATTATTTTGTAGAGACAGAGTCTCACTTTACCGCCCTCGGTAGAGTGCAGTGCTGTGGTGTCACAGCTCACAGCAACCTCCAACTCCTGGGCTTAGGTGATTCTCTTGCCTCAGCCTCCTGAGTAGCTGGGACTACAGGTGCCCACCACACCGCCTAGCTATTTTTTTGTTGCAGTTCTGCCGGGTCCAGGTTTGAACCCACCACCCTCTGTATATGGGGCTGGCACCCTACCCACTGAGCCACAGGTGCCACCCTCAGTTCACATTAGTTTTATAGTCAACAAAAAATCCACAAGTCTTTTTCGTAAGAACAGCCATCAAGCCAGATTCTCCTCCCGTCTTGACATTATTTCCATTATATGAATATAAAATTAATTTAAATAGATCCTTTGTTGATGTGCATTTAAATTATTCCCCAATTTTTGTAACTGGAAGCAACACTGAGGTAAAACCCTTGTGTCTCTGTCTGTGTGCAGTGGTCTCATTTCCTTAGCACAGATCTCTGGGAAAGGGTCCTTTGAACCAGGAGCATCTTTCGGAGGTGCTGGGTGGTAGCCCCCTAACTGCCAAAGGACATTCCAGAAACTCCAAACTGTCAGGAGTGCTGGGGAAGTGCAGCAGGTGCCCTTCCCCATTCCTTGTACAGCTGAGGATTCACCCTGGTACGGTCAGTCCTCCCTGATGCACTGGAATTGTGGGAGAGGCGCTTCTGCAGGAGCTGAGCTGAGCTGGGCAGCGGGATGTTGAGCAGCTCAGAGGCAGTGATGGGGTCAGGGGTGTGGGTCCGGTCTGGCTATTCCCTTACTCAAAAGCCTCACCTAGAGACCCATGTACTCTGGCAAAGTGTGACCCTCGTTTTATAGCCAAGATCTGTGTCACTAGGGAATCTGCCCCTCTGCCACTTGAAGGAAGAGGTTGACTGTTCACGTAATGACATTGCTATCTCCCTAGAAGAAATTGGGGGCAGAGTGGAGTGTTCAAAGCCTGTAGCTCCCGGGCGCTGCAGAGAAAAACATCTTTATGGGTCCAGCCAGAAAATAGTCAAGCATCTATGTGATATAAGTTTGACAGCTGCTCCTAGCTAGTACCCTGAAACAGCTATCCCAGTTTAATCTCCAACCAGCAGGTCTGAGCGTGTTCTTTGCTGCATGTACTTGTCAACACTGGGCATTTTCACTTAGAAAAATACTACCTTTTTGTTGATGAGTTTAGGTAACTCAGATTAAGAGAACTTTCTTTTGGACGGCGTCTGTGGCTCAGTCGGTAGGGCGCTGGCCCCACATACTAAGGGTGGTGGGTTCAAACCCACCCCTGGCCAAACTGCAACAAAAAAAAATAGCCAGATGTTTTAGCTGGCGCCTGTAGTCCCAGCTATTGGGAGGCTGAGGCAAGAGGATCACCTAAGCCCAGGAGTTGGAGGTTGCTGTGAGCTGTGACGCTACAGTACTCTATAGAGGGCAATAAAGTGAGACTCTTGTCTCTACAAAAAAAACTCTCTTTTAGTGTTTAATACAGCTTCTGATTGGGACCATTAAGAAGTGATGTTATCTGGCTCAAGGTGGGTTCGTGAGCTACATGGGAAACTGTTCTGTGCTCACTTTTGCCCACGTGTTTGTTGGAGAAGCCTGGTGGTTGCAGCAGGATGGCTTGACCATTTCTTTTCTTTTTAGGATGTCCTGAAGTTTTGATTTTTTGGAATAGGGAAGGGTTGCTACATTTCATAGCTCAAGGGATGCCATTGACATAGACTTGACAGGATTAGGTAACAGATTGGCTGGGGCAGGGAAGGGGCTAGAATGATGCTCAGAACGCAATTCTAGGATTGAAGCAGAAGGCTGGGGTGACTGTCAGATCTCCCTTTCCTGGGGAGGATGACCTTGAGAGCAGCTGAGTCGAGAGCCTGGCAATGCCCAGAAAATGATTGCCTATCCCAGGCCACCTCCATCCTCTTCCTGTCCCCAAAGCGTCCCTGCCCTTGGGCCCAAGGCCACTCAGCACTCCAGGCAACACCCAGACTAAGATCCTGCCCTTCCCAAGTTCAGCAACCATCACCTGCTTCTCTTCCCTCATTCTCCTCTGCCCCAGAACATGGCTGGCTGGAAATAATGGCAACCTTCCAAGTCCCCAGGCAGGCCCGGCCCTCACTCCCCACTGTCAGGGAGGATACCCTGCTTGCCTGCTCACAGCTATTTTCAGGCCAGGTGAGAAAGGGCTTGGTAAAGAATGAAATCCCTGCAGACTCACGAAGTGGACATCACACCTGTGTTCCAGCCTCCTGGGTCAGAGGCAGCATGGTGAGGGTCCCAGCAGCCAGACGTAGCCTGTGGCCACCAAGGGGCTTCCCATTCCAAAGGGAATTTAGGGAAGCCACTCAGCAATCTCTGTGTGCCTGTCAACTCTGGGTTATGGGACTGTTTACAATTCTCCTCTTAGTAGGAGAAACCCAGCTGCCTTCTAGAAGGGCAGACAAGACTTTTGTTTCCTGTTAGCCTCTTGCCCAGAAATACAGATTTAGGCCCCCACCAAAACAGGACCAGTTTGAGGGACACGTATGTGGAAACACTTGTGATGTGCTGACAGGCTGCAGAGACAAGGGAGGCAGGGGAGCCTGGGGCGGGGCAGGGCAGAGGCACGGGCTTCCCAGAGGAGCCTGCTCACTCCTCTGTGGGCTAAGGATTAACGGCCTGAAGTCTGAGACAGGCATCATTCCTTACTTCAGACGGCAGTCGGCTGGGGTCCTGAGTGCTCCTGGCAAGCTGCTATTCAAAGCTTGGTCAGTAGAATGGGAGAATTTTAAGATCTGCGTGTCCCATTCCTGTCCCCCCAACCAATACATACACACCAGGCTTAAAGAAAGCTGTTGTGGGTGGGGCTACAGGGAGGGGGATTGGGCGACTCCTACAATGTTGAGAGAATCTTCCTGGTGAGGTTCCTTGAATACTTTGAAGGCATCTAGTCCAGTCCAGCCCACTTATAGTACAGTGAGGGAAAGTGAGGCCTTGAACTGAAAGGTCAACCTAGTTCATGGTCAGATCAAGGCAGAGCCAGGTGAAGAGCCTGGGTCTCCTCTCCTGGTGTCCTCGCCTCACCTGGCCCCATGGGGAACAGGTAGACTATCCCACTGCTTGTCCACACAGGCCAGGGCCAGTTAGTGGAGTGGAAGTCTTGTCCCTGAGCTATAGCTACTTGGCAGTGGGGTCCTGTTTGGCCCCATGAGGGGTGGCAGGGATAGAAGCAGAGTGGGCGGAGGTGGATCCATTGCCCCGGGCAAGGCGTTCCCACCCGGCGAAGAAGGGAGCACTTAGGAAGCGCCACAGCCTGGGTGAAGTCTGCGCCCTTCCAGTGGGACCTCCACCCTGGCCCTGGGGACCAGAGAGCCTTTGAAGTCCCTTCCACACTGAGGCTGAGTGCTCTTCCAGGGTCCGGGAACCTGGCAGGATCACAGAAAGTTAGAAGCTCATTGCTTAAATCTCTCCCTCCTTTCCTTGCCCTACTCTGTAAAACAGTCTGCAGCAGGAGCCAACGTCTGCGCGACAGGAAACGTTTCCAAGTTGGTAGGTCAGGATGAGTCAGCCTATCTGGTGTGTCCCCACCAGTTGGCCCCACAACTACGTGATCCTTAGAGACTTAGAGCTGATGTCATGAGTGTTGTGGGGCTAAGAGACTGAGAGGCAATGAGATGGAGGGGAATGTCGGTCTTGGGGTCCCACCAGCTTGGGCTTAAAGCCCAACCCCCCTACTCACTGCCTGCATGACCTTGGGTGGCTCTTAGCGGCCTGTCTCTTTACCTGTGAAGGGGGAGCTAATAATTTCTCCTTCACAGACTGGTTTTAAAGAGTTATGCCACAACTGTTAAAATGAGCATTCAACATTGTATTTGTCTCTAAATATACAGCCTGTGTCACAAACTGGGGCTTAGACAGCAGACACTTTCTCATCATCCTGGAGGCTGGAAGTCTGAGATCGAGGTTGGGCGTCGGTGTTTCTCCTGCAGCCTCTCCTTGACTTGCAGACGGCCGTCCTCTCCCTGTGTCCTCATCTGGTCGTCCCCGAATCTGTCCTAATCTCTTCTGAAATGGACACCAGTCATACTGGATCAGGCCCACCCTGCTGACCCGATTTTAACTTAATCACCTCCACAAAGACCTTATCTCCAGTTACAGGCACATGCTGAGATGCTGTGAATTGGGGCTGCTGCATTCAAATTTAGGGGTGACAACAGCCTGTGACAAGCACTGGCATAATGCCGGGGCCCAAGTAGGTGTGCAGGGAAGAGTCACTTTTGTTAATTATTATTTTTTTTAAAAGGTAAAAGACCCTAGTGGCGTACTTACTGCAGGTGGTAGGCAGGAGGTGACAGGGTGACAGTATTTACTAAGCACCAGGCACTGCTCTCGGCGCTGGGGACCATCTGCAACCTAATGGGCCAGACCTCATCCTCCAGGAGGACGTTCTTGTGTGGGAGACAGACAGTGAGCAGAATCACTCTAGGAAGTTGTCACATGTGAGAGGGTGGCAGCTGTACAAGAAAAGTAAATCTGAGTGCGTAGGGCGGGACCCTCAGGAAGGTCTGGGCAGGGGTCTTTGTGGGCTGCCACCTTGGGGCATGGGAGGAGCAGGACAGTGGGTGCTGTGGGCTCCTCCAGGAGTATGTGGGGCCACCACTTCCATGGCATGGCACCTGGTTCTGATTTCCCACTCACTTCTCTCCCCTGCAGTGTCGAGGGCGAGGCCCCCAGCAGCGAGACTGGCACGTCCCTCGACAGCCCCTCAGCTTACCACCAGGGCCCGTTGGTGCCCAGTTCCAGCCTGAGCCCAGACCACTACGAGCACACGTCGGTGGGAGCCTATGGGCTGTACTCAGGGCCACCAGGGCAGCAGCAGCGTGCGCGGAGGCCCAAGCTGCAGCACTCGACCTCCATCCTGCGCAAGCAGGCCGAGGAGGAGGCCATCAAGCGCTCCCGCTCACTCTCGGAGAGCTATGAGCTCTCCTCAGACCTGCAGGACAAACAGGTAGGTGGACGTAGCCCCTCGGACTGTACAAAGAGAGAGGCAAGACAGTGGCCTCCCCGGGCGTGACAGGCAGCACAGGAGCCTCTCTGCTGTCAGGCGGCTCTTTCTAACAGGTTCAAGGTAAGGTGCACATTTGCTGGCAACTGGCCTTTGCCTTGGCCTGAGCTCCACCTCTTGCTTCTCCTGGGAGTCTTTTGCCCCAGCTTGGTTCAGGCTGGAACATTTGAAGGACTTGATTGTCTGACAGTCTTTCTAAGGACTCAGGTAGAGTCGTTTTCAGATGAGGCATTTGCCTGGGTTCTCTGTCCCTGTGGCTCAGATCTGGGGGCCGTGCTGGGCATCTGAGCATCATAGACCAGCACCACCAGGGAACTCAGGTTATGTGGTCAGACACAGGTTCTGAAGACCCAGAAGAGAAGAGGGAGGGAGCGTCCAGGGAGAGAAGGAGGGAAGTCAGCTTATAACATAAACAGCGTGAGCTCAGGAGAGAATGCCAAGTCCGTCGGTTGCCCGCGAGGCTCCTTCCTGGCTCCCAGGTCCGTGTTCTTGTGGGGCATTGTTTCATTCTCTCCCTCCCCCAGTGGCCTTGGTCCAGAGAGAGGGCCCACACCCACCATGGGTGGGCACCTGTGTGCAGAGGAGGGAGAGTGAGCAGTCGGCCTGCTTGGCTGGGCTTGAGGAAGGACTAGAGGCAGCTTTTCTGGGTGGAGAGGAAAGGAGAGTCTTGTCTCACTTTGGTGGTGGAGGGGAGAGTCCCTGGGGAGGCAGAGAGCTCTCACTTCCAAGTGAGAGTACGGGCCCATAGTAGGCCCTTTAGTAAGGATCCAAGTCAGTGAACAGACAATACATGAGTGGGCCAGTGAATGAACAGGTCTCTCAGCAGTTCGAGGCTTCAGGTGAACCCCTAGGCTGCCAAGAGCAGGCCAGCAAGCTTGCTGGGGCGGGCTGAGGAAGGGAAGCCTGTCTGACTTGGCCCCAGCTCCACGGCACTTACTGGGCTTCAGGCAGGCTCCTCATAACTCGCAGGCAGCCATCTCTGCGCCTGCCTGGCTTCAGGCCCCCTCCAACAGGCCCCAAACTCCACGCTGCAGATGTCACTTTCCCTCCCTCCTGCCCATGCCTGTCCTATAGCCTGCCTTGCCTTTTCTCTGCTCTGTGATCTTTTTGTTTCATCCTTTAAGGAGCAGAGGTCTGGGCCCAATGTGACCCCACCTTCCAAAGGGAGTGGTGGGGACTGCCCAGGGTGGGTCTTCTCTCCTGGTGAAGAATTCCTTCCTTTTGTTTTTTTTGTTTTTTTGAGACAGATTCTTAAGCTGTCACCCTGGATAGAATGCTGTGGCGTCATAGCTCATAGCAACATCCAACTCCGGCTCAAGCGATCTTGCCTCAGTTTTTCTGTTTTTTAGTAGAGACGGGGGTCTCACTTTTGCTCAGGTTGTGAGCCCTCACCTGGCCCAAAGAATTCCTTTCTTAGCCCCTCCTCACCTGGCTCTCAGTGCAGCCTCCGTTCCATCCACCCGCTGTATACAGATCCAAAGTAGATCACAGACAGTTTAGAGTAAAAGGCCTCTCTAGCAGGACATGAAAATAGAAATGAGAAAGGTTAAGACTTAATAAAGGCTACCCATGAAGATAATTGTGTCCTTAACACAGGTCTAAGATGGTTGCAGCTGCTCATTTTCATTCTGTGCGTACGAGCTGAATGCCCATCGTGTGCCCCTGAGCTGATGCAATTAGCAATCCAGAGACAAGTGTAATTCCAGAAAGTGATGCAAACTGTAGGAATTATAAAATTAAGGAAGGAAATAGAGTGGCTGTAGGAGGTGGTAGCATCAGATAAGGGTGATTGAGAAGACCTCTCTGAGGTGGCTTTAGAACTGGGTATTCTGCCTCAGCACCTGCGGCTCGAGTGGCTAAGGCGCCAGCCACATATACCTGAGCTGGTGGGTTCGAATCCAGTTTGGGCCCACCAAACAACAATGACAGCTGCAACCAAAAAATGGCCAGGCGTTGTAGCAGGTGCCTGTTGTCCCTGTAGCAGGTGCCTGTTGTCCCAGCAACTTGGGAGGCAGAGGCAGGAGAATCTCTTAAGCCCAGGAGTTGGAGGTTGCTGTGAGCTATGATGTCATGGCACTCTACCCAGGGGGACAGCTTGAGGCTCTGTCCTCCCCACACCCCCCAAAAAAGAACTGGGTTCCAGGAAGAGGTGAGAACTGATACGAAGGCCCTGAGGCAAGGTCAAAGTTGGTATGTGTCAGAGATGAAAAGGAAGGCTGGGAAGAGGCAGGAAAGAGGTAATGAGGAGAAGGTGACATTGAGGACCACCGAGCATTTGACACTCTGCTGAGCTTCCTGGCAGGCAAGGCAAAAGTGAGAATGAGACAGGTAGCTTGCATGGGAATTGCCAGATGAAATAGGGTCCCCAATTATGTAGGAGTTTTAAGTCTGGGTAACACAAAGCCTCATTTTAGTGAAAGAAGCACAGTGGTTCGTTCATGTTTTTCTGGTCCTTGGCCCTCTGTACCCTCCAGGAGTATCCTCGTCCTTCAGAGCAGGAAGCCTGAGTGTCATACATTGTACTCTGTCATCAAGCAGTGACAGCTGTGCTTTGCAAAAGGGCATTCCTCTGGGTTCCTCATCCCACTGTTCAGAAGCAGGCCTTTACAGGGTGAGTGAGGACCTAGTGGGAGAGCTCTCTTACCCATTGTCCGGCCTGGGCTAGATGCTACCTTCCCCTGTACCTCTCCTCACCTGAGAAGTGGGTGGTGGAAGTCCTCCGGAGGTCAGCCATCACAATATCAGCTGAGGGTGTGAGTTTTGCAGGACACACAGTAGGTGAGCAGAGGTAGTGGAGTTCCTCCTCCCCCTCTGTAGCGATAAGCTTTAGACCAGGCCGGGTGTTGGTTAGAGCTCAGAAAGAAAAAAGGCCATGGTGAGTTTGGGGGACCAGTAAGAGCAGGTCCAGCAGTGCACGCGCCCTTGGGGAGGGACTACCAGGGGCTCGAGTGACTAAATGCAGAGCCTGTTTCTGCCTCCCTGTGTCCCATTGCCCCTGACACACACAGAGACTAGGGCAAGAGGCCTCGGGAAAACAGGGTAGCTGCCTGGTATGTGAGGTCCGGAGCCAGCAGGTGAGATGGTCCTGGGATGAGCTCCAGGCGGAGCTGGTGCCCCTGGTGCTTGCAGCACCTCCGCCCAGGGTTGACAAGGGGCTCCAGGAACCTTTCTCGGACAAAAAGGGAGGGAGGGGAAAAAAGGCTTCCAGGAGTCCAGCCGCGGGTACTTTATTGGCCCTGCAGGCTTTCTGAGTTATACTTACAACCCAAAAAATAGAAACTTTCTGCTCACAAATGTGGAAGTGAGGTCATCTCTTTGGACAGTGTTCAGTAACTTCAGGGCAAGAGGAAAAGCAGAACCGCCCTGGCTGACTGTGGGCCTGGCTGGGCTTGGGAAAGTCATTTTGATCCCTGCCCGCCAGCTCTTCTCTGCCCAGACTGCCCACCCCACCCCCTCCTGTGGCCCCTGGAGAGTTGATCCATTCATTCACTGTTGGGGTCACTTTCCAGACCTGTTTCATGGGTGCCCCTGAGATGGGGTGGCCCCACAGGGACTCGACACGCTGACTTTGCAGGGAGGGGAGAGCAGAAACGTGAAGTCACTTGCCCTGGCCACCTGCGTGGGATGACAGAGGACCGGGCTCCACATGCAGGCACAGCAGCCCCACAGCAGACCTGAGAGCCCCCGCCTCCGCCTCCCCACCCTGACTCAGGCTACAGCCTTTGTTTTGCTTGGCATTTGTTTGCTTGATTTCAGCTCTGAGCCCGCGTCTCTGTCTCCATTACAGACGCTTAGCTCCTTGAGGCAGGGACTGTGTGTCTCCCCTTCTGCCATCAGGTTTGCTTGGTGCCTGGTACGCAGTGGGCATCACAGCCACCTTGGTGGCACCAGCAGGCAGGCGCAGTGTGCAGCCTCGATCTTAGGGGCCTGAGACCTCTCGTAGCCCCAGGTCAGATGCCTGCCCCACCCTAGCACCCCAAGTGGCTTGTCAGGAAAGACAATTCCTTATCTTAGCTTTCCTTTGATTCTCACAGAGCTGGCTCCAGCTGCAGGGACATGTTCATTTTTAAGGAGAAAGGTTCAGGAAGCAGCACTCAGGGATGTCTTTGGTTGTGGGTGGGCCTGTGTGAGCCTTAGCACTTCAGGAGGCCCATGTGTCACACACGGGGCACCCAAGAGCTCGACCAGCCCCCACCCCCTGTGTACAGCCCTGCTCTTGCAGTGTCAACTCTGTACCCCATCTCTAAACGCAGAAACAAGCCCTCAGGAACCTTGATGTGCAAGTGTGAGAGCCACTCCAGAGCCTTCAGGCCTGTTGAGTGTGTATGGAGTCTGCTCTGGGCCCTGTCTGAGGGTCTCCTAGCCAGCTGGCCCCCCTGTGCTGGGCCTCTGTCTCACCACAGTGGTAGCAGTTGATCCCAGTGCTGCCCCCATTTTATAGATGAGGAAACTGAGGAACTGCACAGGTCCAGGGCTAATCCCAGGTCACAGCTAACAAGGGGTAGAGCAGGGTCAGAGCCTAGGCACCAGGTCTTGCTCCTCAGCACAGCAGACCCATGGGTCTCCCCAAAACTCAGTGACTTCTCTGACCAGAGCTGGTTGATGCCACTGAGAAGAAGTGAGTCTAGAATCCTGTGGCTCATCTTCAGCACCCCAGGCCTTGCTGAGCCCGTCCAAGGTCTCTCACTGTGTGGGCCTCAGGTTCCTCTTCCCCAGAGGGGCCAGCTTCACTTCTTCCAGCAGCTCCAAAAGCCTTCTCATCAGACCGCATGTCACGAGCTGCGTGAGGACCAAAAGTGTCTATGACCCAAGAGGTGTGGGAAACACACTCTGTCTTCTTCTGCCCTTTAATGGCCGGGCACAGTGGCTGCCACCTGTAAAGTAATCTTAGCACTTTGAGAGGCCAAGGTGGGAGAATCATTTGAAATCAGGAGACCAGCCTGGGTAGTACAGTGAGACCCTGACTCTACAAAAATTTTAAAAGTAGCAGGGCATGGTGGCACATGTCTGTAGTCTCAAGTACTTGGGGGGGCTGAGGCAGGAAGATCACTTGAGCCCAGGAGTTTGAGGTTGCTGTGAGCTATAACACCACGGCACTCTACCCCAGGTAACAGAACGAGACTGTCTCTTATAAAAGGGTTCTGAGAAAGGAAGTGCATACTCACTTCGCGACCTGGATTTCATAGAAGCCCACCACGTCCCTCAGCAGATGCTCTAACCAGCTTTGGGGCACAAGACCTTCCTGAGATGCGCCACACACTGCGGGGGTGAGGGGGTGGGTCAGGAAGTGAGAAGGAGCTTGGGCGGGGGTCGTGCTGCACCTGTGCGTGGGTCTGGCCTCACTCTTTTCTCCTCCCCCCAGGTGGAGATGCTAGAACGAAAGTATGGGGGGCGCCTCGTGACCCGCCATGCAGCCCGCACCATCCAGACGGCGTTCCGCCAGTACCAGATGAACAAGAACTTTGAGCGCCTGCGCAGCTCCATGTCGGAGAACCGCATGTCACGCCGCATCGTGCTGTCCAACATGAGGATGCAGTTCTCCTTTGAGGGCCCCGAGAAAGTACACAGCTCCTACTTCGAGGGGAAGCAGGTTTCCGTGACCAACGATGGCTCCCAGCTGGGTGCCCTGGTGCCCTCTGAGTGCGGTGACCTTGGAGAGCCGTCTAACCTTCAGTCTCCCGCCCCCTCCAGTGACTTTGCTGATGCCATCACAGAGCTGGAAGACGCCTTCTCCCGGCAGGTGAAATCACTGGCCGAGTCCATCGATGATGCCCTCAACTGCCGCAGCCTGCACTCGGAGGAGGCGCCGGCCCTGGACACCGCCAGGGCCCGGGACACCGAGCCCAAGCCGGCCCTGCACAGCATGGACCACCGCAAACTGGATGAGATGACAGCCTCATACAGTGACGTCACCCTGTACATAGATGAGGAGGAGCTATCACCTCCTCTGCCTCTCTCACAGGTCGGGGACCGGCCATCCAGCACTGAATCGGACCTGCGACTGCGGGCTGGGGGCACAGCCCAGGACTACTGGGCCCTTGCCCACAAGGAGGACAAGGCCGACACAGACACAAGCTGCCGGAGCACGCCGTCCCTGGAGCGGCAGGAGCAGCGGCTGCGGGTAGAGCACCTCCCCCTGCTCACCATCGAGCCACCCAGTGACAGCTCCGTGGACCTTAGTGACCGCTCAGACCGTAGCTCGCTCAAGAGGCAGAGCGCCTATGAGCGCAGCCTCGGGGGGCAGCAGGGCAGCCCCAAGCACGGCCCCCATGCTGGACCCCCAAAGGGCCTCCCCCGTGAGGAGCCGGAGTTGCGGCCCCGGCCCCCCAGGCCCCTGGACAGCCACCTGGCCATCAACGGCTCGGCCAACCGTCAGAGCAAGTCAGAGTCGGACTACTCAGACGGCGACAACGACAGCATCAACAGCACATCCAACTCCAACGACACCATCAACTGCAGCTCTGAGTCCTCATCCCGAGACAGCCTGCGGGAGCAGACGCTCAGCAAGCAGACCTACCACAAGGAGACCCGCAACAGCTGGGACTCGCCGGCCTTCAGCAACGACGTCATCCGCAAGCGGCACTACCGCATCGGCCTGAACCTCTTCAACAAGTGAGTCCAGGCGCCTGCCCACACTGCCCTCTCGAGGGCGCCTGCCCGTGCTGCCCTGCCGAGACCACCTGCCCACACTGCCCTGCGAGTGCACCTGGAGCTGGGCAGGGCTGAGCCCTGTGCCATGGCCCACATGCCCATGCAGTGCCAGGTTTGAGGTTCAGAGTGAGCACACGTGGGTGGGCAGGACACCTCACAAGGGGTTAGGGGCCATTCTGGCTATGAGAGAAGCCTGGCCCCTCCCGGGGCCGCTGTCAATGAGGATGGCAGGGACTCGGGCTGAGCAGGGCAGAATGGGGGCTTTTCTGTGGTGAAACAATTTGAGAGAGTATCATCTGCTCTGAGTCTAGAGCCCTGCTGCTGTGTCACCCCTGTGTCTACTGCGGCAACTGGGTATTTTGGGCCATGGCCTGCCTAGTTAGGTTCAAGGTGATGCAGGGCACAAAGGCCTTAGAGTAAGGGCATGAGAGGACGCGTCTGGGAGTGAGACCCAGGGGCAGATGCAGGCCAGACCTAGACCTGTGTCTGAGGGTGACACCCCAGGGGCAGATGCAGACCAGACCCACAGCTGTGTCTGAAGGCGACACCCTAGGGGCAGATACAGGCTGGACCCAGGCCCTTGTTGGTGGGGACCCCAGGGCCAGATGCAGGGCAGAACCTGGGGGGAACAACTCAGAGACAGACGCAAGCTGGACCTGGAGTTGGATCTGGCCCAGGTCTTCAGGAGCTGCGTGAGTTGGGTTCACTGAGTGACTGCTTCCCTGAGGGTTCTAGTAAAGGTGCTGTTGGCCATCCTGAGGGCAGATCCAAGGAGAGACGGATATTTAAAGCTGACTATTCTTAGCACAGCCAAAAATAGCATGAGGAAGGGAGGGAGAGCTGAGCCTCCCTCAGGAGACACTGGCAGGCTCTTGTGAAGCCTGAGACGTCACATTATTTCCATTTCCGGGGCCTCTGGGATTGGGGACATCGATACCATCCTGGCACCAACTCCCCTGGGGTTGGGAACATGGAGAGGATGTGGTCAGCCTGCCTGGTGGTTTCTGACACTCATCCTGGGAGCCTAGGGCAGTGGTTTTCCCAAAAGGTCACACTAGGGTAGAAAGTGACACAGTGGGGACCTGGTCCCCTCAAAGCCAGTGCTGGGCTGCACTTCCCTGTTCCCTGCCACTGTTTCTCCTGAGTTGTAGGTCAGGGTGCTTTTGAACCATACCAGGTAGACAGAAGTGCTGTGCAGACTATCAGAGAGGCCTGTCCTAGAAAGTGGGTCTAAGGAATGGTGTAGTCACTTGGAACTGACCAAGAGGCTGTGGGTTATGGGTCCTTGCTCAGCTGAGTCTTGGACATCTCCATTCAGCCAGGGGTGCTTTCTCCTAAGCTTAGTCATCTCACATCAGCCAGGGGCGCTTTCTCCTGAGCTTGGACATCTCACATCAGCCAGGGGCGCCTTCTCCTGAGCCTTTGATCTGCCGGTGGCCTGTTGCACATATGGGCCAGCCCACCACTCACAAGCCACAGCAGGAGCAGTGCACAGGATGGTGGAGGGTCCTGTCCTATTGAGCCCACCTGACTTTGTCCCAGAAGTCTGCCCCCACTGCTCTTGGCACAGCCAGCTCCAGGGTCATCCTCAGACCCAGGCCTGGTCCCATAGTGGGCAGGCTGGGATGAAGAGTGGATGGGTAGGGGCCAGACTGGCAGTCTCACTCAGCCAACCAGCTTTGATGTAGATTCTTTCTTGTTCTACTGATTTTTAATTGCTCGTGTGACACATGAATACATTCTCCACAGGAAACATGGTCTCTCTTTCCACATCTTTTGTCCTGTGTGTGTGTGTGTGTAATATCTGTGTGTCCTGGCCAGCACAGCCTCCTGCCCCACACCGTGTGCATCTGGGAAGCAGGCTGATGCCGGTGGCTGAAGAGCTGGTTTGTGTGATGTGCCTATATGCAAATGAGCTGCTATTTATTTTTGGATCCTTGCTAACATCACTGGAGCCTGGGTCTGTGTGATGTTGTCTTCCCCCTGGGATATCATTGCACCTCTTGCTGGGCCCTGCACGTAGACAGCCTCATTCCTGCTGACTGCTACGTGGTTGTCCATGGTGTGGCCATCCTGTGGTTTTTGGCCAGTTGTTTTTTTCACAATGATCAATAGTATGGCGGTGAACATAATCCTTTACACACACAGCCAAGTGAATTTCCAGATAAGATAGCTAGAAGTGGAATTGTTTGATCTCAGGTAGACATGTTTTCAGTTGAAGTAAGAGCTGCCCAGATTACTGTTTAAAAGGAGGCTGTGCCTGTTCCCACACTCTGCCGCTGGATTTAAGAGTTCCTCTTTCCCCCCAAACACCTGTCAACACTTAGTATTCTTTCCCCTCCAATCACTGGGTAGAAATCGCATCTCTTGGTTGTTTTAATTTTCTCTTGCTTGCTTTAAAGGTAGAGCATCTGTGTCGTTCAGCTGTTTGCCTGTCTATAAAACGGCTGTTCATGTTCTTTGCCTGTTTTTCTCTTGATTGTCAATTTCCAAGATGTGCGGCTCAGCCCTATGGCTCAAGTGGCTAAGGCGCCAGCCACATACACCCAAGGTGCCAGGTTCAAATCCAGCCCGGGCCCGCCAAACAATGACGGCTGCAACCAAAAAATAGCCGGGCGTTGTGGTGGACACCTGTGGTCCAAGCTATTCGGGAGGCTGAGGCAGGAAACTCGCTTGAGCCCGAGAGTTGGAGGTTGCTGTGAGCTGTGATGCCACGGCACTCTACCCAGGGGGACAGCTTGAGGCTCCTGTCTCAAAAAAAAAAAAATTTCCAAGATGTGTCATTAGTAGGCGTTCTTTATGTGTTGTGGGTACTAATTCTTTGTAATTATAGATAGTTTCCTGTCACTTGTCTTTCTTTTTTTTTAAGGCACTCATGAAACAAAGTTTATTGAGGAAGAGAAAGGTTTATAGAGTAAGAAAGTTTACAAAGCAGGATATGTTCACCATCGAAAACAAATGGACCTCCATTGCCAGGGGAAGTGGGCAAAGGGTTTATCTTTCTTGTCTTTATAAAAATATTTTCTTGGCCGGGCATGGTGGCTCACTCCTATAATCCTAGCACTCTAGGAGGCCAAGGCAGGGTGGATTGCTCAAGCTCAGGAGACCAGCCTGAGCAAGAGTGAGACCTGGTCTCTACTAAAAATAGAAAAACTAGCTAGGCATTGTGGCAGGCACCTATAGTTTCAGCTACTTGGGAGGCTGAGGCAAGAGGATTGCCTAAGCCCAAGAGATTGAGGTTGCTATGAGCTATGATGATGCACTCAGGGTAACAGAGTGAGACTCTGTCTCAAAAAAAAACTGAGCTGTAATTCACATACCATGAAATTCACTCTGACAAATAGTATACAATGCGTAGTTTTAGTTGCACGTCTTGTTTATGTTCTTTTCAATTCTATTTAGTCAATTCAATGTTTTCTTTTTTATTATTTTGGTGTTTTTGTGTTCTATTTTGAAAGGCTCTACCCCAGGTAATAAATAATTTTAAGAACTTTTTTTAGTACTTCCTTGCACCCAATCCTTGGTTCTGATTTATACATTTTTATGACTTTAATCTAGATTTTTTTTTTTTTTTTTTTGCAGTTTTTGGCCAGGGCTGGGTTTGAACCCACCACCTCCCGTATATGGGGCCAGTGCCCTACTCCTTGAGCCACAGGCGCCACCCTGGAATTTGTTTTGAAGAATGATTCGAGGTGAAGAGTCTAACTTTAGTTATGCTCAGTGAATTAGTCAGTTGTCTCCAAACAATTTATCCAATAGTCTATTCTTTCCCTACTGACTTGAAATGCCATCTGACTCCCACACGAGCATAGGCCTAAAGTTTGATCCTCTCATTCTTTCAGCAAATATTTAATGGACACAAAAGACTCATGCTAGGTGTAGTGTCTCACATCTGCAATCCCAATTGTGAGGCTGAGGTGTGAGGATTGCTTGAGGCCAGGAGTTCAAGACCAGCCTGAACAACATGGCAAGACCTCATTTCATTAAATTTAAAAACAAAAGAACAACAATTCTTGTGGCAGTCAATGCTAACAGGAAGATCTATTTGTTTATGCCCTTGCCAACATCAGAATTTTAAGTACTACGGTCTGATATGCTTTCTTTTAAGGGCAAGAACTCTTCTCTTATATTTTTTAAAAATTGTCTCAGAGCAAGGTGTGTTGGGTGCCCATAGTCGCAGCTTCTTTGGAGACTAAGGCAGGAGGATCAGTTGAGCACAGAAATTCAAGACTGCAGTCAGCTGTAATCACACCTGTGAACAGCTACTGTACTCCAGCTTGGACACTATAGTAAGATCCTGTCTCTTAAAAAAAAAAAAAAGATTGGGCTCAGCACCCATGGCTCAAGTGGCTAAAGTGCCAGCCACATATACCTGAGCTGGTGGGTTTTTTTTTTTTTTTTTTTTGAGACAGAGCCTCAAGCTGTCCCCCTGGGCAGAGTGCCGTGGCATTACAGCTCACGGCAACCTCCAACTCCTGGGCTCAAGCGAGTCTCCTGCCTCCGCCTCCCAAGTAGCTGGGACCACAGGCGCCCGCCACAACGCCCGGCTATTTTTTGGTTGCAGCCATCATTGTTGTTTGGCGGGTCCGGGCTGGGGATTCGAACCCGCCACCTTAGGTGTACGTGGCTGGCGCCTTAGCCAGTTGAGCTATAGGCGCCGAGCCGAGCTGGTGGGTTCAAATCAAGCCCAGACCTGCCAAACAACGAGGGCTACAACCAAAAAATAGCTGGGCATTGTGGTGGGCATCTGTAATCCCAGCTACTAGAGAGGCAGAGGCAGAAGAATCGCTTGAGCCCAAGAGTTGGAGGTTGCTGTGAGCTGTGATGCCAGGGCACTCTACCCAGGGCAACAGCTTGAGGCTCTGTCTCTGTCTAAAAAAAAAAAGATTGGGCAGCCCCGTGGCTCAAGGAGTAGGGCACTGGCCCCATATGCCGAGGGTGGCGGGTTCAAACCCAGCCCCGGCCAAAAAACTGCAAAAAAAAAAAAAAAAAATGGATTGTCTTGGCTCTTCTTGGGGAGTTATCCTTGCACATGAATTTTAGAATCAATTCATTAGGATCCATGAAAAGTCCTGGTGGACTTTGGAGTTGCCTTCGGCTCAGAGATGAACTTGGGGAATGTGCCCCCTTGACACAGTGATGAGATTCACTCTGCTCAGTGCTGTTTGCTGATTCAGTCCTTCAGCTGTACTAGCCACACTCCAAGGGCTCTGGCCATATGGGATTGGTGGCAGCCGCTTTAGGTGGAGAGATAGTCCCCTCACATTGTCCCGTGGGGTGGGCACTGTTAGTAACCCCACTTACAGATGGGTGAATGGCTCCAGGGGTGACTTGCCCAAGGACACACAGCTGGTAGGTGACTAGGCTGGACTAGGTGACTAAGTCATACCCAGGCACCTGGCTTCTGCACACATCCTCTTAAAATCCATACTGTAGGAACTACTCCCAGGGGTGTAACCCTGGGCTCCCCACCTCACCAGTGACAGTACTGTAAACTGAGTCTAGGGGCAGAGCCCTGTTTCCTGAGGGAGGGCACGCAGCCCTGCAGCAGTGGTCCTGGCGCTGCCGTCCACAGGGAACTGGATCAGCACCCAGCAGGCCTCACTGCCTGTCTCCTTGCCCACAGAAGGTGCTGGACCCCCCGGGTATCCCCTATTCCTGCGCTCCCTACACGGATTCAGGGGTACATGCCTCACTGTATCCACTTTCTCTCTCTGTCACATCCCCTCCCCCTTACGCTCAGGCATGGGCGCAGGTGGGCCTTGTCACAGGTGGGCTGAGCCAGACCCCTCCCACCTATGGAAGAGTGTCCTCAGCCCCAAACTGCCCTGTGGTGACCCAGGTACTCTCAAAGAGTAAGTAAATCATCTCTGAGGGCCTCTGGGATCAGTTGTGGGTGACAGTGTGGTGGGAGGGGACTCTTACTTGGGCAGGGGCTGTTCATGAGGTCCGTGAGTGTGGCATACTGGCACGAGAGAGGGACCTCTTGTGACCCGGCACAGAAAATTGAGAAATGAAGCCAGAAAGACAGAAGAGGCGAGATAGGATGGCGTCGGGAGGGCAACACAGCTGATGACTGCAGCCTGCCCCTGAACTGTGGAAACAGCTTTATTTATACAATATCTTAACCAGGTTGCAGAGATCTTAGCACACGACGTAGAGATCTAGAGATCGACCTTAAAGAGGAGAAACTATGCGCTGGCTGATAAGGAGCAAAGTCTGCATGGGCTGCGGGACTTTGGGCAGGTGGAGACTATGTTGTTAGAGGAGGAGCATGATTGGGGGTCACCCCTGAGCATTTCCCAGGCTGGGGGCCCTGCCGCCCACAGCCTGCTCCCCACACCTAAGGTCCCTTCCAGCCTGGTCTTCACTTAGAGGCAGCCCGCTCTGTGGGGCAGACCTCCTCTCCATCCTGCGCCCAGCCCCTGGGGACTGCCAGCCCCTAGGTGCTGTCCTGCCTGCTCCAGCTACTGTACAAGGGAGACAGAACAAAGCTGGGAGTCTGGAGGGGCTCCGGAGCTAGGGCTAGTGCAGCCTCTCTCAGGAGGAGCACAGCTGGACTCCTGATCTGCCAGCCCAACCTCCACATCCTATATTTAACTGTCTAACATGTCCATTGTCATTCATGGCAACAGCAGTGCCAGGCCTGGGCTAGGACTCCCACCGATTATCTAACTGAAATGCACAGTAGCCCTCTGGAGTGTGGGTGGGACACTTGTGCAAGGCCACATGGCCAGAGGCTGGCCCCAAACACATGGCAACAGTTTGAAAGATGGACTCTCCTAGGAACTCTTTGAACTGAGTCTTTGGAGGCTGGAGTCTTTCTCCTTGACACCGTCTGGGGCCCAAGGGTCTATAGCTCTGTCCTGGATCTGGAATGGCTGGTGCAGAGCTCAGAAAGGATGGCAGCATGAGGGAAAGGCCCCACAGGCCACAACAGCCACAGTTTGGAAGGTGATTCTCCACCTTCTCTCTGGGATAAGTGCCAAGGAAGACCCTGACAGCTGCTTTCAGGTGGGGTGGCACTATCAGAAAGAACTGTGTGAAAATCAGAGCTGGATAAAGTAGGCCGTGTTGGGGTGCTGAGCTTGTTGGCCCTAGAGCAGTGGGAGCAGGTGGAAGGTGGCCTCCTCGCTGCAGGCAGGGCACTTCCAGATATACAGGGACTCTCTGAATGCCAAACTTGGGGGGTTCACCTTGCATCTGAGAGCAGTTGCCAGGTGAACTCAGATCTCTGAGCATGGAAATCCTCGGGCGTAGGTGTACAGACCCCCTGTGTTGGTCTCTGTGGTCTCTGCACCCTCCAAGGCCTGCTCTGTCGCAAGTGGCGGGAACCCAGTCAAACTGGTTTAAGCCAAGAGGCTTCACTTGTTCACAGACTTGACAAATCCACGGGTGTTTGTTGGCTCCTTCTCCCCTGTGTTGGGCCCTGTCCCTTGCCAGGTCCTCCCTGACAGCAGGCCCTGGGCCTGTCGTCATGCCCCCAGCATGAAGACAGATATTCCTCCTGGTCCTCGTGCCTCTTTCTGAGCCACTTCCCGCGGTCAGCAGGAGGCACGGCTCTGACTAGCCTGGAGCTGCAAGTGAGGTCAGCCCACTGGGTCATGGGGACGGAGCTCCAGGGTGGGGTGGGAAATCCGGAGGCTGCACTGTGTGCTGAGCAGCCTAAACAATTTAAACAGGGTATGGTGGCGCTGCCTGTAGTCCCAGCTGAGGCAGGAGGATCCCTTGAGCCCAGGAGTTCAAGGCTAGCCTGGGGGACATAGTGAGACCCCATTTCTAAAAAAGACTTTTTGAGAAGACAAGGGAGCCCTTTTCTTAATCCCGCGCACCCTGCTGGGACAAGAGAGTGTCCCGAACGCAGAGAAGCACTCGGCGTTTCCTTCCAGCACGTAGGTGTCTCTCACGTGCCACTCAGCCTGTAACTGCCTTGGCTCCGTCCTGCCAAAGCTCACTATGGCCGCTGCCTGCTCAGCTTGCAGCCCAGTGGTGACGAGATGCACGGGAAGGGAGTGACTGGTATGGTCTGTGCTCACCTGTCAAACTTGAGTCTGAATCGGCATCAGACGTCAATGAAAGCCGGCTCAGCCAGCCTTAGAGGAGGCAGCTAATACAGACCTGGGAGCAGACAGAGTGGGGGGAGCTGGAGCTCTCTGACTACCCACTGCCTACCCCAGCGCCAGGATGTAGGGACAGGTCTGGGGTATATGGTGAAAGTGCTGCAGTTGGCATCTTACCGTGCTGTGTCCTTACAGGGTGCCATGAAGATCAGCTAAAGCACAAGTAGCAGGGGCTGTGCGGGAGAAACTGCAGGGGTGGGAGACTCCACAGTCAGGACAGAATGGATTTGCAGCCTCAAGGAGGGTAGAGGAATTGTTATAATAAGTTAAACATCCTCTCTATTGTAGGGGCAATGTGGAGCTAAGCTGCTGGACCTTTCTGTTCTCCCATTTCGGTACCTGTCAAGTAAGGCTTTGTGTTGGTCCTTCTCTCCACCAAGGACTCTTCCTGCTTCCAGGGTCACTGTGACCGCATCAGGGAAGTGCCCCTTCCAGTTGAGCTCGGTGCCATCTCAGGCCACTGTGGCATCACCCTGGTCTGGTTCTCCCTGGCTGTGGACTTTCTTTCCCGCTGTATAGCCTACAACCTTTTTTGAGGGCTTAGAGGCACAGCACTTTATGCTATGAACTCACATGTCTTCCCAGTAACTCCATTGTGCACGCTCTTGTTATCTCCAGCATGCAAAGGCACAGAGAGGTTACTAACTTGCCCTAGGTCACCCAGCCAGTAAGTGGAGCTGGGATTCAAGCCCCATGTCCATCCCATCTGCCTTTGTGCTGTGCTCTATCTCCATGTCCTCGGACGTTATATCCCTCTTTCTATCCCTCTCCAGCTAGAAAGAAGGTCTTTGAAGGATAGGGAGTGGCTTTGGACCATAATTGTGTTAGCACAGTGCCTAGCCCAGAGTGCTCAATAAATGTGAAGGGTATGAAGACTGTAGGTGGCCAGAGGGACTCACACGGTTGCCCTGGAAGTGACACACACCCTGCTCAGTTCAACGGGCTGTTGGCACCTCTGGCTTGCGTGACCCGTAGCAGGCCCACTAGCAGACCCTGTGGGCGTGCAGCCCTTGAGCAGGCAGCAGGCAGCTCTATAGGGGGGCAGGGGATTGAGAAGGGAAGGGCCTCACCATGTGCCTGAGGCCAGCAAGCTTCCTATGTCAGAGGACTCACCCTCAGGGAGTCCATTTTAGGCCATCCTGAAGCCCCCATCCCAAGCCTAGAGCCTGGTACCGGCCTTCCCAGGCTGGGATCACTTCCCCAGGCCCAGGAAGCTCAGATGTCTCTTCCCTCTGGTGTCACCCTCAGTACCTGCCAGGTGGAATCACTTCCTCCCACCTTAAGTTTAAGCTGAAGATTAGAGCCACCCTGGATTCATTACTCCGTGTCCCTCCCCTCCTTCCCCCAACTCCGCCCCACAGCATCTGCACTCTGATACTGTGTCCTAGACCCAGCCCTTCACTCCGTGCCCACTGGGGGCCTAGCACTCATGCTTCTTTTTTTTTTTTTTTTTTTTTTTTGAGACAGAGCCTCAACCTGTCCCCCTGGGCAGAGTGCCGTGGCATTACAGCTCACAGCAACCAACCTCCAACTCCTGGGCTCAAGCGAGTCTCCTGCCTCTGCCTCCCAAGTAGCTGGGACCACAGGCGCCCGCCACAGCGCCTGGCTATTTTTTGGTTGCAGCCGTCATTGTTGTTTGGTGTGTCCGGGCTGGGGATTCGAACCCGCCACCTTAGGTGTACGTGGCTGGCGCCTTAGCCGGTTGAGCTATAGGCGCCGAGCCAGCACTCATGCTTCTGAGCAAGATTCTCACACGTGGAAATGTGGTTCCCTCACTGCTGGCTCCAAATACACCAGGGCTTCTCATCCCACTTAGGAGGAAGCCAGGCCCCTCCCATGGCTGTACAGCACAGTGTGTCTGACCTGTCCACCCAGAGGCCCTGCACTCAGTCACCCTGGAGCAGCCTCGAGGATTCTCGAGGCTGCAAAATCCACCCCCACCCACCAGGGCCTTTGCTCCCACTGCTGCCTCTGCTTGAAAGCTGTGTATTAGTCGAGTCTGTGCCCACTGCCACCAGCAGACTGCAGGAGCCCTCCCCACCCGCCCCATCATGCAGACCACACCTAGGACCTGGAGTGCACTGGCAGTTCATGGCCAGCTCTGATCACTGCCACATCCAGAGTGGCTCCTGGCACAGCTGACATGTGGGACTCCCTCCCTGAAGAGCCTGCATTCCTGCTTCTAAAATACCTTCCCTGCCTCCCACTGCGCTTTGAGCTCCCTCAGGGCTGAAGAGCCTTATCCTGGAAGTCCCTGGACCTGTGTGGGCAGAGGAGGGGCGGATGGGGACAAGAATGGAAGACAGCCACCCCCTGGGGACAGAGAGGAGGCAGGACCCAGGCAGCAGGCCTAGTCAGCCTGGGGCGGGGACAGTGCCTGCCATGTGGGAGCTTCCAGGCCTCACAGCCCCCTGGTCATTGCTTCATAGGAGCCAGAAGGTCTGATTTTTCAAAAGAATCCTGAAATCTAGATTTTATGTGACTCCCCAAATTTTTAAATCTTGGCAACTAACTAGATTTCTTTTTTGTTAACTGTGTGGGCCAAAGAAAACCCATCTGTGGGTGAGGTGTGGTGGCCCTCTCCTAAAAGCTGAGGGGAGAGGTGAGCGTGGGTTGAGGATTGTGTGAAACAGGGCCAGGGTAGTGTGACCTGCCCTGGCCACCCCAGCTAGGAGACCTGGGTGTAGGAGCAGTCCTTGGTGGGATACCTCTAAGTCGGAGGGAGAAGGGAGGTGCATGGCCTTCATCCTGGGGCCCAGGTCTGGGCAGGGGAGCAGGGCCACTCTGTTACCACTTCTCTGCCAGGACCAAGCTGGCTGGAGGCTGCTTCCTACCATGCTCCTGGGGATAAGCTTAGGGTTGTGTGGTCATCCTAGGGTAAAAAGAGCAAGGTCACCTTGCAGCCAGGAGATTTGCTTTTGCTCACACGTGAAAATATGGTATCTGTGAGGTCCTGTGGTCAGCCAGGAGCTGCAGAGCTCATTGGGGCAGGTGGACACTGGCCTTCTCTGTTCTCCACCCACAGAACAGAACACTGACCTCTGCCCAGTTAGAGAGGGACCTGGCTGACTCCTACCCCAGCACAGGAGCTGGGTGTACCACAGGGACAATGGGTCCCAAGCCATGCTGGGCCCTTCCTGCACTTTTGAGAAACACAGTGTCCCTCAAGGGGGCCCAACTGCTTGCCGGCCCTCAGTGATTGAGGACTTGAGACAAAGGAGCAGAGTCTAGCCTGGCCCCAAGGACCGTACACAGTTCCTGAGTGTCCCAGAAAGCTCTGCTGAGGAGGCCACCTGTCTTGGGAGTCACATGTGTGGCTGTCCTCTAGCCCACCCTAGCTCTTTTGACCACTAGGATGTCCCTGGCATGTCAGCAAGTGTAAGACCCACCACAAAACAGGCGGGCCTGTTGGCATGGTGGCACTCCAACCATGTCTGGGCCCATGTGGCTGGAGGGCCTGCTCCCAGGGCTGGTGTGAGCAGCAAGGTCAGGGTGATGCCCCCACATGCCTCTCCATCTGGCCCTGCAGATGACTGGCTTGGAGCCAGCCCCCATCAGCCCGTGACAAGTGCTTCGGGCCCATCCTGCCCAGGCCTGGCTTTGCATACCCCATGAGCAGCAAGGGGCTTGAACTGGGAGAGAAACCTCTGCTTCTGGGGCTCAGTCTCTGGGGTACACACTCACAGCCAACCCCAACCACCCTCCCCCAGCAAGTCCAGTGCTGTGGCCCTGGCTGGGAACCCCGGCTCTCTGTGCCCCCATTCCTTGCCTGCAAATGAGGGCTCAGCCATTGAGCCCCTTGTGGTACTAACTAAGCACATTGTGGTACTTTTCTTTTTTTTTTTTGGTAGAGACAGAGTTTTACTTTGTTGCCCTCAGTAGAGTGCCATGGCATCACAGCTCACAGCAACCTCCAACTCCTGGGCTTAGGCGATTCCCTTGCCTCAGCCTCCTGAGTAGCTGGGACTACAGGTGCCCGCCACAACGCCCGGCTATTTTTTTTGCTGCAGTTTGGCCGAGGCCAGGTTTGAACCTGCCACCCTAGGTATATGGGGACCAGCGCCCTACCCACTGAGCCACAGGCGCTGCCCCACACTGTGGTACTTACTAAGCACGTTGTTGCAGGCACCTCCTTGTATTGACGTAGCAGGTTTTCACATGGGGAGGTAAGGGCCCTGTGAGGCTGTGCAGCTGTCGGCTTCAAGTCTGGGCTCCTGAGCGCTGAGGGTAGCCGGAGTTGCTGACCTCCAGGGTTAGGTGCAGGAGTGAGTACACATGGGACGCCTGGACAGTGACAGCAGACGCTTTGTGTAAGTCCAGGTGCTGTGAAGGCTATTACTGTTGAGCAGGGGTCTGTCCGCCCAGTTCTTTCACACCTAGGGGAGCAGATAGTTGGGCCAGGCAGGGAACCCGGTTCCACATGCATGTGCAGGCATTTGGGGCCAATGCCAGGCTCGTGGAAGCACATCCGCAGCCCTCCTTAGCACGGGGCCCACGTGGTTCTACAGGAAGGCTTTCACACCAAGTCCCCCCACATTCGGGACTTGCTGGATATCCCAGGGTCTCCAAGTGTTGGCCTGAGCTCCTGAGTTGCCACCCAAGTGGGAGATAGGACTACAGATGGCCTATCTAGTCCAGATAGCTACGGAGATGGAGGAACAGAGCCAAGGGCTGGACCATGGTACTGGGGAGCAGAGAGGGAAGACATCAGCCACCCATGGAGCCCCAGGGGCTGGACAGCCAAAGCAAGTATTCTTCTCACCACCCCCAGGAAGCCGGAGAAGGGAGTCCAGTACCTGATCGAGCGCGGCTTCGTGCCCGACACGCCGGTGGGGGTGGCCCACTTCCTGCTGCAGCGCAAGGGCCTCAGCCGGCAGATGATCGGAGAGTTCCTGGGCAACCGGCAAAAGCAGTTCAACCGTGACGTGCTCGAGTGAGTTTGGGCTCGGGGCCTCGGGATGGGGGACCCTGGTCTACCGACTTCCTCACAGGCCCTTATTACACGCACAGGGTCAGGTGTGCTGCCAGGGTGTGTGCTGAATGTTTCTTTCTCTCTGCCTGGCTCCTTGATACGTGGACACAGACTTGCACCCACACCCTCGCTGGTGCACACGTGGGCACCCACACCCATACAGGCATGTCTCACGCACTGACCCCACTGCCCTCCCACCTGCCTGCCTCCAGCCCTTATTCACAGTGTGGTCAATCCAGCCCAGCACCGAGTGGTCACAGCCCCCAAGTGACCACATTCATGCAGCCTTCATGGCCGGGCTGGCAGGAGCAGGCAGCTGGAATTGTGGGACTCCTTGCCTTTCCCTGCCTTATCCTAGAGAATGGGAGGGGAGCTGGCCCTGCTCACCCAACTGCCACCCTGGTGGGCAGCCCATGCCCCACTGTGCTGCTGCCTTATTTTCCTGGCCAGGGGACTGAGGATGAGAGTCCAGCCCCACTGGCCCAGAGAACAGACCCTGCAGAAAGATGGGCTCCCAGCTCTGTAGGCGTCTGCGCAGTTGAGAGAATTCCTGCCCGATATACACCTGCAGTCGCCCCGTCTCCCTTTTATACTGTCTAGAGCAGAAAGGCAGCTGTGGACAGAGCCTGGCGCTTACTTGGCAGTTGCCACGTAACAGACCCTGTAGCACCCTCTTCCCCGTGGGACTGGGCACTGGGATGACCAAGCCAGAGCTAGCCGTTAGGAGACCTGCTCAGAACAGGCTGCCTGCTGGGGCCCGGGGGCTTGCCTAGGCCCTGTGTCTGAGGAGTGGCCCCCGATGGGCACCAAGGCTCAGCACCTCCAGTCGGTTGTAAACGTGTCACAGGGCCTGGCCATGTGTGTGCCTCCCCCTCTGCCACTTCAGGCAGCGGTGGGTGCTGTGCCCTGCCTGTTTCTCAGTGAGGAGACGACAGCTCCCAGGGGAGGGGCTGGCCTGGGTGCGTGTATTTATGTACTCACACCCCACACACGTGCACGTAAAGGTATGCAGACGTACAGCAGAGTGAGCCGTGCTGCTAGGGCTGGCTGGCGTGTGACAGGCACCCAGCAGGATGCCTGTGCCCTTCCTTGACCAGACCTGAATAGGCTGGGCTACTTTCTCCCTGCTCAGCACCTGTGTTTCTGCTTCATCTAGAGAATCCTGGGTCCAGCCCTGCCCCCCAGCGCCTGCAACCATTCCTGCCTGCACAGCCCTTCCAGGCTGGGTTCCTGGTCCCTAGGAAATCCGGGCATTGTTTGAGCATTGTCCTCAGCTCAGAAAATAGCAGTGGCCTCAGGAAGTGGCAAGACTCCCCCAGCCCAGCACCCGAGGCAGGGCCAGGGCAGCTGCTTGGTGCTGCCCCTTTCCTCAAGCTCTAGCTACCTCGGGACGTGAGCGCTCAGCAGGGTGGGGGTTGCCACCGCTTAGTGGGGTTTATCACAGACTCACTGCAGAGACAAACCTGCTCTGGAGCCTGCTGGTGGGAAATGTCTCCACCCTTGGGGTTCCTGGTACAGACCCCACCTTCTCTGTTCAGGGGTCACCATGGGATGGGCTGGGGCAGAGCCATGAGGAAAACATGGCTCATCAGAAACTATTCGCCATTGCCCCCCCCCCCCCGCTTGCTCCATGGGTGAGGGTGGCCTTGCCCCTATAAGGTACCCCTGAAAACCACCTACACAACCCAGTCCTCGCCCCCCCACACCCTGGACATTTGTCCCCTGGGCCTATTTCCTCCTCATACAAAGGGGAGTAAGTTCCCTGCCTCCTCACAGAAGCAGAGAAGACTCCACAGCCTTGTCTGGTGCAGGTGATGTCTGTGCTTAAAGATGTTTGTCATAAAGGGCCTGATCCAGAGTCAGCATGTGCTCTGGCCCCCAGTGGGCACCACACACACAAACCTAAGCAGAATGTTTCCCTACAGTTTCAGGGGTTCCCAGGCTCCCTGGGAGTCCTTTTGACAAATTCCACAGTGCCCTTGACTGATTGGAGGGACCCACACAAGACCTTCCCTGCTGGGAGCCAGGCCATCCCTGTGGGTCATATGCCTATGCATTGACGGCCCATAGCATGGAGACTCACTCAGTCGCCAGGGGGGAGGCAGAGGGTGGGGATGGCACTCCCCCATAGACCAAAACCACTCCCATGGGCCGTCTCTCTGTTCTAGCTGTGTGGTGGATGAGATGGACTTCTCTGCCATGGAGCTGGACGAGGCCCTCAGGAAGTTCCAGGCACACATCCGAGTCCAGGGAGAGGCTCAGAAAGTGGAGCGGCTCATCGAGGCATTCAGGTTGGGGCCCATGCTGGGCAGGGCAGGGCGGGGGGGTAGGGGCCTTGTTCCTGGGGACAACCTTCCCAGCTCTAGGGCCTGAGGCCAGACCAAGAGCTACCCAGTCTGTGAGCGTTGTTTTCAGGGTGATTATAGTGGCTCCTCCTGTGTTCCAAGCATTGTGCTGGGTTTTTTTTTTTTTTTTTTTTTTGCAATTTCTGGCTGGGGCTGGGTTTGAACCCGTCACCTCCAGCATATGAGGCCGGAGCCCTACTCTTTTGAGCCACAGGCGCCGCCCTGTGCTGCTGGGTTCTTTACAGACATGTGCAGGTGGGGTGGAGGGGCAGTACTTACTATTCTAATTTTGAAGGCATGGGAACTGCAGCTGAACGAGGTTAGCTGGGATTCTGACTGTTGGTATAAGGACCCTGAACGCTGTCTTCCTCCCAGCGCTCACTAGGTCTCTGTCTGTTCATGAGCTGTCGTCTGTCATCCCCATTTACACAGGAGCAGCAAACCTCTCCCAGGGGCTCAGAGCACAGCTTCGCAGCTGGATGGCTCAGCAGCTCTGCCACTCACCAGCTGTGTGCTATGGGCCTCACTTCCTCACCTGTGAAGTGGCAGTGACAATAGCATGTAGTGCCCTAGAGGGAGGGATGAAATGACTTAGGACCTGAGGACCCGGTTAGCCAGGCACCTGCACGGGGTCCCGGGTGGCGGGCAGCGGCTGTGTGAAGGACGTGCTTGGTGCTGGGCTGGAAGACATGAAGCAGCTGTTGACCTGGCCCTTGGGCTCAGCACCTGATGGTGGGACTAGGAGGGTCGAGGACACAGAAGGACGATAGCCCCAGGGTCCTGTGGGCGGAGGGGGGGGATCCAGCCCCTTCCAGGACAGCTTCCTAGAAGTGGTGGCCCTAAGATGGGCCCCCAGGATGAAGGAGACTGAACGGCAGCCCCGCTGCATGTAAGCCTGAGTCACAGCACTCTGCCTGGTTCCTCTGTGTGTTCTGCCTCTTCTCACCTGCCCCTCCATGAGGTCACCAGTGGAGGGGGAGCCTAGAGGGTGCTGGCAGTGACTCAGTGAGGCAGGGTATCTTAGCAGGGCCACTGGTTTAGCTGTTGTAGCAAAGGTCCCACAGCAGCTATGGCTAAGGCAAGGCACAGTGCACTTCCCTCTGGCTGGTGTGGAGGAGGCCTGGGTCCCTTGCACCTCCCAGCCCCAGAGAGCAGGCACAGCAACTCACTGTGACACCCCCAGGGAGGTGCCCACAGCAGGTCTGCTCACGTCCACTGGCTGAACATGGTCGTATGGTCTCTCCAAGCTGCTGGGAAGCTGGGGAATGTAGTTCTCCCCCAGGCAGCCCTATGCACAGCTGAGATGAAGGCAGGAGGGATTACAGCTGAAGTAAAGAAGGGCACGTGTGAGCCCCGGTCACCAGGTGCAGGAGGGAAGGCTTAGAGGCACGTGCCAGCTGCAGCTGCCTAGTGGCGGCCCAGCAGAGCAAGGAGCAGTGTCACTTGCCACACGGTGCCTGACCTCCTCCCTCCCGGCCCCAGCCAGCGCTACTGCATCTGCAACCCGGGGGTGGTGCGGCAGTTCCGGAACCCAGACACCATCTTCATCCTGGCCTTCGCCATCATCCTGCTCAACACAGACATGTACAGCCCCAACGTCAAGCCCGAGAGGAAGATGAAGCTGGAGGACTTTGTCAAGAACCTCCGAGGTGAGCTGTGCCCAGGGTGCTGGCCATACTTCAGACTCATTCAAACACCTGCCCTGGCCAGAAACCCCCAGGTGGGGGGCAGAGAGGAGCGTGAGACAGCCCATACTGGAGAGCTGGGCCTTGGCACTGGGGTCAGCACAGGGGTCCCGAGTGCTGTCTCAGAGGCATGCCTGGGTCTCGGGAGGGTCAGGAAACTTCGCTCCTGGGGGAGGTGATACTATCCTGTCCAAAATGGCCAGGTGATGCTGGCCATTTTATTTGTGTTTTTTGCGTAAATGAGCGTATTTCAAAGGGGAACCTGTATCATCACTATATAAGTGGAAAACTAATAGCATTTCCCACACACAGGAGGTAATTATAAAAACAAGTCCAGTGGAAAGGAGGCAGTGCTGTTGAATCCTGGCCCACACAGCTGCCTCTGCCAGCACTGAGGCTGAGCTGAGGCCTGTCTCCTGCCTTCAGGGCACAGGCTCCGTCAGGAAGTGACAACTAGTCAGCAAGAAGCCAGGCCTTCCACTGGGTGAGCAGAGAGCAGAGGAGAGCTCAGGAGGGCACGCCCATCTCCCGGGGCTCCGTGTCAGCTGTGGCATGTCCCTGTGTGCCCTGATGTCCCTGGGAGGACAGGGAGAAGGGACTATGTCCCTCCCCAGGGAAGCACCAGATGTAGATTGTAAAGGAAGTGGACTGAGGTCTATTTGGAAGTGGTGTCATATTTTTTAAAAAGAAATAAAAGCTGGTCTGAATCAAGTGCAACTTCGTAAGTTTGTTGAGCCATGTAAGTTTTCTGTTCTTATTCATTTTTATAAAACTGTAGCTTTTCCAGGCACAGCAGCCACCTGGGAGGCTGAGGCAGGTGGATTGCTTGGGCTCTGGAGTTTGAGATCACCCTGAGCAAGAGTAAGACCCCATCTTTACTAAAAATAGAAAAACTACCTGGCATTTGGCAGACACCTATAGTGCCAGCTACTTGGGAGGCTGAGGCAGGAAGATCACTTGAGCCCAAGAGTTTGAGGTTGCTGTGAGCTATGATGCCACAGCACTCTATCCTGAATGACAGAGTGAGACTCAGTCTCAAAAAAAAAAAAGAAAAAAAGAAAAGGAAAAGAAAAAACTAGCTTTGTCCTCCCCTTTCCTTGGACAGGAGAGTTGTCACTGGGAGCATCTCCAGGTAGGGGGTCCTACGGGGCTGCGATGGCATCCCGCCCACCTAGTGGTGGGCACTGCTGTAGCAGGAGGACTAAGGGACCCCCAGATGTTTCCCCAGATAGCAGAGGGGCAGCCAGATGGCTCCTGAGCTCTGCTCCAGACCATTTTCAGTCAGCCCTGGTTTTGGCCTAGAGCTCCAGACTCTCCTTGCACTGACCACTTAATGCCTGTGACCCTCTGCTAGAGCTGAGCAGCAGTGCAGGCCCCAGAGTAAGTTAAGTCTAGTTCATGGGAGCCAAGGAGTCTGGGACTCATTAATGGCCAGTCACTTCTCCAGTGGAGAGAGTGGGGCAGGCAGCAGACTTTCTAATGGCCAACGTGTCAAAGTGGGAGCTGGAGGATGGTGTCAGCCTCCTCTCAACCACCCTCGGCCTCTCCAGGGTTCTCCTCCCTTGAGCCCCTCTCCTTGCTAGGCTGAACCTGATTCTGGTGGTCACAGGGTGTCACGTGACCCCGTATGCAGGCTGGCCACTCTGACTACCAGGAGAGCTGGCTGTGTGCTACATGTTATTGGTACCTGCCCCCCATATTCTAGGACTCCCCTCTGTATGAAATAACAGGAGAAGTCCAGAGAGGAGAAGCTCAGGGAGGGCAGACGTGCAGAGAGCAGCCAGCCAGCCACCCTCCTGGCAGCAGCTGTAGGCTATGGGCTTCACCTGCTGTCCCCACAGTCTGGGGGACAGGGTGGCCTCAGCCTCAGGGCAGGGACTGAGCACTCCGATGCCAAGAAATGAGCTGCACATTCTATCTCCAGACCTGGACTGTTCCCACCAAGTCACCTCTTTGCAAGCCAAGAACCCAGGGTTGTTCTGCCTCATTGTTCCTGTGCCTTGGAAGAGGTAACCTAGGCTGACAGAAGGAAGAGACTTGCCCAGGGTCACACAGCAAGTGAACAGCAAAGGCAGGACAGTCCTGGTCTCCCTGCGGGCAGGCTTGACGATTGGTGGAGGAGGAATAGCTCGCCAGCTCGGAAGCCACTCAGAAGCCAGGCGGAGTGTTTCTCTTGTATTAACATTTAGTTTTTGAATGGGTATTATCTTCACATAGTTTGCAAACCAGAAAGTAATACAGTCCATCAATTGCCTTTCTTGGTTTTTACCCAAATTAATTGAAAATTTAGGCCCACACAAAAACCTGCACATGGATATTTACAGCAGCTCTATTTGTAATTGTCAAAACTCGAAAGTGACCAAAGTGGCCTCATCAGGTGAGTGAGACATCAGCCATGGCACATCCCGACAGCGGAGTATTCCTCAGTGCTAGGAAAAAATGAGCTGTCAACCACAAAAAGACACAGAGGAGCCTTAAGTTCATATTACTAAGTGAGAGAAGCCAGCACGAAAAGGCTGCAGATGGTGTGATTTCAACTATGCGACACTCTGGAGGAGAAAAACTAGGGAGACAGTAAGATGAGGGGTTGAGGGAGGGTGTGATGAGCAGGTGAGCACAGAAGCATTTCAGGGAGGTGACATCGCGCCGGGTGACACTGTCTTAGTGGATGTGTGTCATACTCTTTCCAGACTATGCACCACCCAGAGTGACCCCTCCTGCAAATGACTGACTGTGTGATGGTGATGTGAGGTGGACCAGTCTGGGGGGCATGTTGCCCTTAAGGGAAGCTGAGCGGGTGTGGAACAGGAGGTGTACGGGAAATCTCTATACCTCCTGCCGGTGTTGCTGTGAGCCTAAAACTGTTCTGAAAATAAAGTCTGGGCTCTGTGCCCGTAGCACGGTGGTTACGGTGCCAGCCACATACATGGAGGCTGGGGGGTTCAAACCCAGTCCAGGCCAGCTAAAACAATGACAACTGCAACAAAAAATAGCCAGGTGTTGTGATGGCACTTGTAGTCCCCACTACTTGGGACTCTGAAGCAAGTAAATCGCTTAAGCCCAAGACTTTGGAGGTTGCTGTGAGCTCTGATGCCATGGCAGGCACTCTACCGAGGGTGACATAGTAAGACTCTGTCTCAATAAATAAAGTCCATTTTTAAATACAAAGTACTAAGAGGCCCGTAGCAGAATTCCCCTCTATCCCCGTCCCCACAGACCTGGCATCCCTCTACTCAGGCGAATCAATGTGCACAGATGGTTTTACCTTCTGCTTTGCCCTGTGTTTTCCTATTGACCAAGTCTGAGAGAAACCCCCCGTGTCAGGGCATAGCAGGCAGTTTGTTGAGCTGATACATGCAATCGGGCACACCGTACACTTTGAGCCTTCTGCTATTTGGAAGCAGTGCTGCAGTGAACAACCTGTGTGTGGAATAAGTTCCTTGAATGCAGTCGGTGGACTAACGTGTGTTAGAATTTGCCAAACTGCCCAATCCGGGGCTAGCTCGTCTCCCCAGCCTGCCAGCGGTGTGTGGGAGGGTCCACTTCCCCTCACCCAGTGCCCTTCACCTGAGGCCGGTCGAAGGATGAGGATGGATCTTGCTGCGGAGAAAGTCTGCATTTCCCTCATGAGCAGGGCTGTGCTGCTTCCTCACAGCATTTTCACTGTGGTATTGAAGAAGGGGTATGTGCTTGCAGTTAGAACAGCCCCGGGTCAGACCCCAGCCCTGGCCTCTCCCCATGAGATACAGGACAGTGACAGCAACCACCTGTGCTGCGTCAATGCCAGACAGGTGCACGGGGCCAGCCATGCCACAGGCTTCCTTCTCTCCCTCATAACGTATTTGACAGAGGACACCAAGCCAGGACTCAGCCAGTAGGGGATGAAGCTAGGATCTGGTTCCAGGTCTTTCAGAGCCCACGCTCACAAACTCCAGCCTCCCCACAACCCTAGCCTCAATTTTGCCATCTGGAATGGGGACAGCTGTCCCACTTCACAGACCTATGAAGATAGTGTGTACAAAGTCCTCTGGACATGGCTTAGCTGATGGCTCAGCACCCCTCTGAACAGCTGGTTCAGGCTGGGTACTCTGGGGGGAGGACTGGGAGGCCATTTGGAATTGGAAGTGCTTCATAGCTGGGTGTCTGGAAGGTCCTGGGTTCTGCCAAGGACTAGCAAAGGCTTGCTCCTCTGATCTTCTTCAGAAACTGACAAATCAGGGGTGAGTTTGGGGGCCCAAGGCACAATGAAGCCACAGCCACCCCAGCTCCACCCCACACTGGCATCTCGCTGCCCCCTGCCCAGGTGTGGATGATGGTGAGGACATCCCCCGGGAGATGCTGGTTGGGATCTATGAACGGATCCGTAAGCGAGAGCTGAAGACCAACGAGGACCACGTGTCCCAGGTGCAGAAGGTGGAGAAACTTATTGTGGGGAAGAAGCCGGTGAGTGCTGGGTCCGCATCTCCTGGAGACCACCATGGGGCCCCAAGGACAGGACACCCTGAGGACCCCTCTCGGTGTGACAATGAGTCAGCTCCTCCCCACCAGCCAGTGACCCTGATGCCGTTTGGAACATGGCCCCTTCTGGGCAGTGGCAGTGAATCACAGCAGGCCTTGGTCTTTTTGAGTGGCTCTTGGGAACAACAGCCATTTGCTCTGCCTTGTGTTTGAAGGGAACTTGAGGCTCTTGATAAGCCAGCAGGGCCAAGGTTACTCTGGGGCCTGCAGCGCTGGTTGGCTTTGCTTGGTGGCCTGGGAATTCCCTCCAGAACTTCTCAGAGTGCTTTCGCAGTGAGAGCAGGGCCCCTTGCATCCCAGCTGGATGGAGTGTATGGGATGTATTAGCTCCCTGGAGGGGCCCAGGTGTGTCTTCTGGAGGTTAATGTCCTTTTTTGTTTGTTTACTGTTTTCCCATAGATCGGATCCCTGCATCACGGCCTTGGCTGTGTGAGTATTTCTTTGCTTCCAGCTGATAGCCCAGCTGCCTTGGGGAGGCTCAGCCCCTCCCAGGTCCTCAGGCTCCCAGAGCCAGGGTTCTGGCTGCTTGATTCATTTCCAGAGCACTGAAGACTGATGTTCCTAGTTACCCAGCCTGAAATCTCTGCAGGCCCTGAGGCTACAACCACACAGGAGGCTGTGCTCTTAGGCTGAGCTTAGAAAACCCCTGCCCTCCTTTTCAGTCTCTGCTGAGCCCAGACCCTAAGACTGCACCTGATACAAGCACCCTCAGAGAGGCATCTGAGGCCTGTCCCTGCTGTCACTGCCCCACCCTGCCCTGTGCACAGTCCATACCCCCCGGCTTGCTCCTGCCCCTCATGTCCTATTCAGGCTCTCCAGCCTCTCATCCCCATAACCTACACATTGTTGCCACCTTCTAGTTCACCTGCATGCCCCAACAACAGCTTTCCTGGTGGCCCATGGCCTAACCCTCAAGGGTCTGGCCTTATCCCTCAGCTCTGCAAACCACTCTGCCTGCCCAGCCCACCCCCAGCCCCACCTCCCCCATCCTCTCATCCTCTCCCTTATCAGTCTATGCCAGCCTTTCCTCTCTCCTCATCTCACTCCCAGAGCACCTGGGCAATCCACTCCCCCCATTCCGCCCCCTGCCATGAGAGCCTTGCTCCCAGTAGAGCAAACTCGGTCCCTCCTGCATGAGTCTGGGCACTCCTAGAGCTGAGCCTAAGCCCTGATGGTGGCTTGTCCCCTTGTCACTGAGATGCTGACCACCTTGCACTGGGCCTCAGGTGTGGCTTGAGCTATAGTGAGTGCTCACATGAACCCCTTATGGGCATGATCAGGGCAGGTCTGCAAGCCTCTGAGCAGGCAGCCTGGTGGCGTGGGGTAGAGTCACACCAGGGCTCTGTGGCTTATTTGGTTTTTCTGAGTTCCTCTCTCAGTGCCTCATCCTCCTCACAGCAGACTCTCTGAAAGGACTTCTTACCTGGGCTCACAGATGTATGTCACTGGCACATATGGGAGACTCAAAAAATGTGACTTCTGTCCCTGGCCAGGGGTTCCTCTGTGAGCATGATGTTTTAAGAAGTCTGGTACCTGCCCAAAAGAATCGAAAGGAGTGGCTTGGCGCCTGTAGCTAAAGTGGCTAAGGCACCAGCCATATACACCTAAGGTGGCAGGTTTGAATCCAGCCCGGCCGCCAAACAACAATGACAGCTGCAACCAAAAAATAGCCGGGCGTTGTGGTGGTGCCTGTGGTCCCAGCTACTTGGGAGGCTGAGGCAGGAGACTTGGTCAAGCCCAGGAGTTGGAGGTTGCTGTGAGCTGTGATGTCACAGCATTCTACCCAGAGGGACAGCTTGAGGCTCTATCTCAAAAAACAAAACAAAACAAAACAAAAACGAAAAAGAATCGAAAGGAGTTTCAGCAGAAGTAGGGGAGTTCTTGTAGTCCTTCAGGTCAGAGAAAAGAGGACTTCAAGTAGTAACACTTGAGGACAGAGTGGGGCAGTTGCTGTGGGCCAGATGACGTGTCCGCCCTGCGCTGCTCATGACAGGAGGTGTATTCTGCACACGAGGCCCATAGGCTGGGTTTCACTGCCGTAGCCCCCAGGGCCCCAGAGGGAGGCCTGGCACCATGCAGGACGGTCTCTGCCCACACAGGTGCTCTCTCTGCCCCACCGTCGGCTTGTCTGCTACTGCCGGCTCTTCGAGGTTCCAGACCCAAACAAGCCCCAGAAGCTCGGACTGCACCAGCGAGAAATCTTCCTGTTCAACGACCTCCTGGTGGTACGTGGCTCCCCCGGGGCAGCATGGCCAGCACCTCAGTGTTGGGCTCTCCATCTGGCCATGTGTCTGCAGAGTGGAATGTGTACACACATCGGGGTGGGGAAGGGGAGTCACCTGGAATCTTGGTTATAAGGGACAGAATCTACCTCAAACTGACCCACGTGAAAACAAGGCTGTGTTGGCTTGTGTAGAAATCCAGAGGGGAATTTTTGCCTTCAGCCCCAGCTGCTTACAGTGTCCAGCAGTGTCCACAGGACTCCTCCTTGTCTGCACCTCTGAGCTCCACTGGCCCTGTCTCTGTGCAGGGCCTTCATGCAGGCAGGCTCTGTTTAAGAAGGGAACATGGCCCCTGCAGCTCCATGCCTCACTAGTCAGTAACCACAAGAATCCTACTCATAAGACTGAAAATTAGTTCTTAGATTAATCCTGGTGCTGCATATACCTCCCAAGCCAGTCACGTGGCAGGCACGGGGCCTTCTCATGGACCAGGTCTGCCCCCATAGTCCAGTTCCCTGGAACTGATGGCTGAGGAAAGGTAGCCCAGGGGCTAGCCAGGTGGGGATAAAATACCCACTGCAGAGAGAAGGGAAAACTGTCATTTGGGTTTCTGTCCCTTCTGCATGCCACGGGCTGTCTTGCCAAAAGCCTTTGTCCCCATTTCCCACGTACCAGATTGAATGTGAGGACTGGCTACTCCTCTGACTACCAAGGATGAAATTCAGACGTCAGGTTCATATCCTTTATTGAGAGCCCCAACCTTGAGTATGTCACTCCAAATCTCAGCCTCAGTTGCGTTCTCTGTACGATGAATCTCACAGAAGGTTGCAGTGGTCCAGTGAGATCTGGGACATAGACCCTTACACGGCACCAGCATGTCTTGGGCTCAAGAGAGACAGGGGTTCCCCTTTCCCCTCCCAGCCCAGCCTTTGGCTACCAGGCTGAAATGTCCCTTCCCTTCCTTGCCAGCCAGTGTCCATGACTAGGGTGCAGGTGGGACACAGAGATCCCAGCACTAGCCCAGGGGCTAGGCTTACTGCAGGACACCACTCAGTCGGGACCCTCTTCTTTGCTGGGTGTGGGGCTTTGTTGCCAGCCAGGATGGCAACAGGGATTCACAGGAACCAGAGTCCATTCACAAAAGGTCATACCTCCTGCCCCAGGTCAGCTTGTTCCTGATCCCAGGCTTCTGAACCCAGACCCCCAGGAGAGTGTTGGGCTGGAGATCACAGAACCACTACACAGGAGGGTGTTGGGCTGGAGATCGCAGAGCCACTACAGAGGAGGGTGTTGGGCTGGAGACCCAGAGGAGGGTGTTGGGCTGGAGACCCAGAGGAGGGTGTTGGGCTGGAGATCGCAGAGCCACCACACAGGAGGGTGTTGGGCTGGAGACCCAGAGGA
>NW_003852496.1:3350988-3351992 GCF_000181295.1 Otolemur garnettii | reverse complement strand
GCCTGTAGTCCCAGCTACTCAGGAGGCTGAGGCAAGAGAATCGTCTAAGCCCAGGAGTTAGAGGTTGCTGTGAGCTGTGTGACACAACGGCACTCTACCAAGGGCGATAAAGTGAGACTCTGTCTCAAAAAAAAAAATAAGCTCAGAGCTGAGCCCAAGGCTCCAGCCCCTGACTGCTGTGACTCTGTTCCCTGGTCTTTAGCCTCTCTGGCCTCTGTTCCCTGGTCTATAAAGTGGGGGTGATTGTAGTGCCTGCCTCATAGCGCTGCCCCAAAAAGTGAGTCTTTCTGTGTAAAACCTCTTGGGCACTAGTGCTCAGTGAGTCTGAGTGTGGACAGAGCCCTGGAGCTGGGGGCCCTGTCAGTTGTGTGTGGGGCCTGGCAGTTGGGGAGCCTGCTCATACCTGCAAAACCCCCACTGGCCTTTTCTTTTGACCTGGTACTTCTCCATCCACCCCTTCTCTTTGTCCCTCCTTTGTCCCTTCCCTGTTGGAGGTCTCTTGCTGCAGATGGGGATGGGAGCCACCCTGCCCGGTCTGGAGAAGCCTAAGGGGATGATGCTGACAGTGCTGCTGTGTCCTGTCTTGAGCAGCAGGGGTCTCTGATCCCCTGGGGAAAGGTTGTCACCATCTGTGTGATCAGCCTTCCATCTGTAGGATTTTAAAAAGTGTCAAAGACCACCATAGCACAGCCACATACACCGAGGCTGGCTAAACAACTGCAAGAGAAAAATAGCCAGGGGTGGTGAGCGCCTGTAGTCCCAGCTACTTGTGAGGGTGAAGCAAGAAGCAAGAGAATCACTTAAGCCCAAGAGTTTGAGGTTGCCATGAGCTGTGACGCCACCCACACTCTACTGAGGGCGACACAATGAGACTGTCTCAAAAAGTGTCAAAGAGCTACAGGTGGATGGTCTGAGAACACAGGCCTGAGGTCCTGGCCCTGGAGCTCTCTGCTCTGTCCCCGTCCTCAGTGGGACCATGGACTATCTGAGAACACAGGCCTGAG
>NW_003852496.1:3327017-3350194 GCF_000181295.1 Otolemur garnettii | reverse complement strand
CTGGAGTTCTCTGCTCTGTCCCCGTCCTCAATGGGACCATGGACTATCTGAGATCACAGGCCTGAGGTCCTGGCTCTGGAGCTCTCTGCTCTGTCCGCCGTCCTCAGTGGGACCAGGGGCAGCCCAGCTGGCAGCACCTGCCCTTCCATGTGTGCCCTTCTCACAGGGTGAGAGGGGTGAGGTAATACAGTAGCAGTGAACTCCCCGGGCACCCACGCAGTGTGATTAAGCCCTTCCTGGTGTCTACTGCGCCTTGGACTTCCTGCCTACAGTCTGCCCCCTGTGGGTAAAATAGGGTGAGCACACAGCGGAGCCTCCAGGGTCCTGGTGGCTGCCCTGCCCACACACCCTGGGCTGGAAGTTGTGCCTTGCCTCAGTGTCCCACGTGTACACTAGGAATGGTGGTGCCTTTTCAGCACTGTCCTGACCAGCAGGGGGCTGGGATACTGTGAGTCCTCAGGGCAGAGGCTGCACTGGGATCATGTGTAGATGACCAGGGCCTCAGCCCTAGATCCTGAATCCTGGACGCTGGCAAGAGCCCATCCTGCAGTAGCCACAGGAATGCCTTCACACTGGGAGTCTCAGACTGGCAGCCTAGGGGGGCAGTCCCAGCTCAGCTTCGTCTTATGTGCTTTGTGCTTTTCACGTCTAAGAAATTTTTTGCACTAATATTTAAATCTCCGTATCAAAATGTAGAGATTTGGGGCTTCTCTGAAAATCAGAGCTTGGCCTCAGCAGTACACATCCCACATGGCAGGTACAGGCTGCAAGTGCTCACACACCCACACTCTGGGTCTGTTCCAACTCCTGGCTGGCCCTGGTCTGGGCAGAGGAGGCTTGGCCTTTGGGCCAAGGACCTTTATGCATCCAGCAGCCAGTGCTGAGCCACACAACACCCACTTGGAGAGCAGTACTGCCAGGAGACCGAAGTCCCAGGGACCCTGAGCCCCTGCAGGTGGCACCATGCAGATCTAGGCAAAGGGTGTGTGGGATGCCACAGGCTAGAGAGAGAACCACGCTTACTCTGTCGTCCAGAGTCATCCAGGGTGGCTGGATAAGACACCCCCACCCAGCTCAGAACACCACTTCTAGCCTCCTCTGGGACTTGGCACCCTAACAGAGTGGTCAAGGGTAGCAAAGGGAAGGTCCCTGTGACCTTCAGGCTGGGAAGGATCAAGGGCCCTGGCAGCCTCCTCTCAGGCTCCTCGTTATTTCCAGGCTGTAGAGAGGGACACTGAGGGTCTGAGTCCCCTGCCGCTCCCCTTTGCAGACTACCCCAATGGCATCCGGCTCACATCAGCCGTCCCAGGAGCAGACATCAAAGTGCTGATAAACTTCAACGCCCCCAATCCTCAAGACCGGAAGAAATTCACCGATGACCTGCGGGAGTCCATTGCAGAGGTGCAGGAGATGGAGAAGCACAGGATAGAGTGTAAGTCCCAGAACTCCGGGGCTAGGAGGCACCAATAACCAGGAAGGCCAGGGCTCTCTGGACATAGGCAGTGACTGTTCAGAGGCTGACAATGCCCGTGATTCCAGAGACACGACGTCACCGGTCTCTTCAGGTGTTCCCATTACCACAGAACAGGAGACAGGGCTCCCTGCATGCCCAAGCCACAGAAAGAGAGGGGGTGGGGAGGGGATGGGAGGCCAAGACTAATGAGGGCCCAGCCCTGCCCTGCTGTCAGGGCATGTTGGGTACCCTGGGGAGCACCCCCAGTTTTCTGATCACCCCACAGACGGAAGCTGGCGCTGTGTGCCTTACCCTTCAGTGTAACTATCAGATGCCTTCTGAATGGGACTCAAGCAGTTGTGGGGTCACAGCCAAGGCCATGCCCTTGGTCTATTCCCTGAAAACACATGGGTGTCCCCACCTCTCCTGCCTGCCCCTAAGCCTGGGAGGTGACTGTCATCCCTGTAAATCACAAGGTCTCCCTCCTGCGTTTCCCTTCTGCTCCCTTTATCCAGGGCAGCTGTCACACCCTGTCTTTCCCAGAAACTACCCACACACACAGTCCTGGCAGATGGGAGCTGTGTTCTCTGTGCTGCCTGTGTTTTATGCCTTAGACAGAGGCCGGGGTCCCCAGCCTCCCACCCTCTTTGGCTGTGCTTCTCTGACCAGGCCCTCACCCTCTCTGTTCCAGCTGAGCTCGAGAAGCAGAAGGGTGTCATGAGGCCCAGCATGTCCCAGTGCTCCAGCCTTAAAAAGGAGTCGGGCAATGGGACACTGAGCCGGGCCTGCCTGGACGACAGCTACGCCAGTGGCGAGGGCCTAAAGCGCAGTGCCCTCAGCAGCTCCCTGAGGGACCTCTCGGAAGCCGGTAAGAGCTCAGCCTAGAACCACCTTCCTAGCCCAATGCATGCAGGACTGAGCCAGGGTGTCCGCAGTCGGGGCATGCATTGCGCGCCGGGAAGGGCCCACAGTGGAGCCAGCAGAGGGAGCTGCCCAGAGCACTGTGGGGCTTCCCATGACCGACCGTCCCCAAACCAGTGCAGCATTTGACGGCACAGAAAGGGCGTCCCAACAAGGCAGAGGAAAACAAGACCTAATTGTTGTTGAAAGAAAAGGCACCCTGTGCAAAACAGCCAGAGAGTCCCTCCGCTTCCCCTTTCCTCTTCTAAGGGTTTTACTTACTCGTCGTTTATTTTCTTGAAGTCGCTCTAGCACAGAGCAAGCCGGGCCAGTGTGTCCCGTGTTCTCTGTGCGGCCATGTCCCTGTGTTTTATGCTGATGAATGAAATTGAGTGAAGCCCTCTGTCTGGAGCCCCTTCCCATCGACCCAGGTCTCGCGTTCCCTGCAGGGCCTCTGTCCAGCCCAAAGGCGACTGTCCCCAGGCTGCGGCTCATTCCCGGGTATTGGGGAAAGCCTCGGTGGTAACTGTGATTGTTGTGGTTGTTTGTTTCTGTGTTTGTTTTAATTTGCTGCCAGCCTGTTTAAACCCCTAGCAAATAGCACCCCTCAGGCCTGCCAGCTCTCCAGGGCTGGGCACTTTAGCGGGGAGCAGGGAGCGTCTGCTGGCACCCTTTCCCCAGTCCTCCCTCTCAGCAGGCCCCATCAGCAGTTGCTGGAACCCCCGTAGCCTTCTTTGCCCCAGCGCTGCGGGAGGGGGACTGCGCCGTGCCGCCTTGGTGGGCACATGGCTGTGCTGGCACTCTGGGCTCCGGATCAACAGCTCTGCCCACCCCAGAAGCCTGACATGAAGCTTGTCTGTCAGGAAGACCCTCGAAGCCCCAAATGGGCACTGCCCACCCTGCCCCACACTGCCCAGCGCCGCCTGCTCAGGACTCCTTGGTGCCTGCCCACCAGCAGCACTGCCTCCCTCGGCTTTCTCGGTTCTCAGATCCTTTTTATTCTTTTTCTTTTTTAGTTGGTTTTTTCCCCTTTGCTTTTGTTTTGTCTTTTTTTTTTCCCATAGTGAAAAAATCAGAAATCCATTGCCAATTGCAGCTTGAAGGTCTAACCCAGGGCTTCTCAACCTCAGCGTGATTGATGTTTTGAGCCATGTGAGCCCTTGCTATGGGAGCCATCCTGGGCGCAGCAGGGGTTAGCAGCTTCCCTGGCCTCTATCACTTATGCCAGTTATCCCTTCCCAGACTTAACTGTCACTGATGGCTCCCAAAATTGCCAGGTATCCCTTGGGGGGCAAGATCACCCCTGGTTGAGAACCACTGGTTTTCCCAGTGGCCTTCTGGAACGCAGCTGAACCTCATGGGACTGCTTTGGGCCTCTGCAGGCTGCATGGGACAGGGCCTCTGTTTGAGTTTGTGCAGTGTGGCAGGCCCTGCCCTGTCCCTTCCCTGGTGAAGCACCCAGAGGGCCAGGAGGCCCTATCCAGCACCTCTCAGGTAGTAGTGGTACTGTTGAAACTGAGGCCCTCATGGCCAGTCACACCTCTGTTAGTCCCAACAGTTGCCCATCCACTCCTGGCCAGAGCTTAAGGGTCAGACGGAGCTAAGCACCATGAGGGTGGCTGCTTTCTGTTTAGCGTTACTATTGCCACTGTCACTTGGGGATTCTGAGCTAAGGAGGACTCTAGGTGTTGAGTCCTCTCTGGGCCTGTAGTAATTTAAAAAAAAAGAGAGAGAGACCCAGGAACAGCTCCCAGAAATCAGGGAGGTTGGGGTGCAACGAAGTGGGTGTTTGAGTCCAGGCAGCTGCCAAAGCTCCAGACCTGGGAGAGGCCACAGTGGCCTCCAGGTGAGACAGGTGAGTGCTGGCCACCTCCTGGGAGCGTGCTAGGCTGGGCAGCGGGAGCGGCAGCGTTGTGCATTCTGCACTGGGTCAAGCGGAGTGACTCCCACCCCGCTCACCATGGCCCCCAGCGGCAGTGTCTCCCCTGAGTGGTTGGCCCATCCCTGCTGCCTCAGATGTGCAATTGCACATCCATCTGGGACAGAACACACCATGGACACAGCCTCAGCCCAGCACAAGCCTGGGGGACTAGTGATGTCATGGCTGGAACCCCAGAGAAAGCCTGTCCACAGATACCTCCAGGAGCCTCTGATGTTGAGACCTACACAAAGGGGGCTGGGCTCTGGCCCAACCGCAGTGCACCACCTGGTGTCTGCCAGCTGAGACTCCCATCCAGCGTTCATTCCACAGATGCAGAGCCCTGCCAGCCTGTGATCAAGGACCTAGCAAGGACTAAGGAAACAGGGGTGACCAGGCCTTAATGTAGCCCCCAGATCAGTCAGGTCATGGTGGAGACTGTCCAGAGGCCCTCAGTGGCCCTCCTGCCCCTTCGCAGCCAAGCTGGCCGGTACTGAGTCTGCACAGAGAGGACCTGCCTGCAGCAGTCACTACTCCAGGGGAGGCCTCCTCCACGTCCCGCCTCAGGCAGCCCATCTGTGAGGGCTGTGGCATCAGCAGGCCTTGCTGGAGGGTAGGCAGAGCAGTCCCTGCTGCCACGTGTGAAGAGCCTGGAGCCTGGAGAGGGGCTGTACTAGCTGTCACCTCAGCCTCATCACTCCCCAACCACGCCAAGCACAGCAGAGCACGTGGCACAGCACCCCGACCCAGTCGGGCTGCACAGGTTCACTTCCTGCTTAGCTTGCCCCTGGCATGGTACACCTGTGGGCCTCAGTTTCCCAGCTGCCATGAGAAAGATTCAATGCCAAGAAAGCTTTCAGAATGTGCGTGGCTCCAACAGCTGGCAGTGTGCATAGCTGTCGTTCTATTACAGTTACTGAGCAAGGTCACCTGCCTGGCCTCCAGCATTGCTGAGGGTCACGGGATCAGGATCCTGGGTGGGGGGGAGCCCTGCTCCTGGCATCCTGCCATGACTCTGAGGAAGCAACAAGGCCGTGAAGAACCACGCTGGGAGCCTGTCCAGAGCACAACTCCAAGTCCGTCTGTGCTGGGGGATGTGCCTGTGAGCACCAGGCTCTGGGATTCAGGGCCGAGAGCCCATGGGGTCAACTCTACATCTGCTGATTTGAGACATTTAGAAGGTAGATTTTTTTTTTTTTTTTTTTTTTTTTGAGACGGAGCCTCAAGCTATCCCCCTGGCTAGAGTGCCATGGCATCACGCTCACAGTAACCTCCAACTCCTGGGCTCAAGCGAGTCTCCTGCCTTAGCCTCCCAAGTAGCTGGGACCACAGGCGCCCGCCACAACGCCCGGCCATTTTTTGGTTGCAGCCGTCATTGTTGTTTGGCGGGCCCGGGCTGGGGATTCAAACCCACCACCTTAGGTGTATGTGGCTGGCGCCTTAGCCGCTTGCGCCACAGGCACCAAGCCTAGAAGGTAGATTTTAAGACACTCAGCATCATTCCAAGACAGCCAAGTCAAGGCACTTCCTAAGTGTCAGCCCAAATTGGACAGAAGGAGGACTCTGTTCAACTGCAAGTGGAGACACAGTGTGGGCGGCAATCCCAGCTCTCAGCCTGGCCAGGTCCTGTCAGGAGAAGCAGACCATCAGAAGGGCATGCAGGACACTGCCAGGGTAGTCCTCAGGGAGGCGGGGGAGTGCCCAGGCCTTAGAGGGCCTAAGCAGCCGATCTTAAAACCCCAAAGGGCTTTCAGCATTTCCACCTGCTGCCACGGTGTCCTGATGTCTGATGGCCATGGCCAGCCACAAGGGCATGGAGGAGGGAAGTCCTGTCCACTTTGCAGATGAGGAAACTGCTGTAGTGTCTGAGGAGCCAGCTGGCCACCACGCAGCCCAAGAGGCTCCTCTGGGAGTTGTACTCCAACTCTGCTTCACGTCCCTGGATCACTGTTCTGGGCAGGAAGGGAACAAAGGCCAGCCTGCCTTCTCGCTTGGGCAGGAAGATGAAAAGATGTATTATTATTCTTTGTTCCCCCCAGCTGGGAACAAGGGCCTCAGCAACTGGCAGAAAGCTCTTGCCCCTAATGGGGTGGTGCAGCCCTGTCCCAAGAATGGTCTCTGAGGGCCACTTCACACAAAGCAGAGCCAAGCAAGGCTCTTATCTGGACCTCAGGTGTGGGGGTTGACAGGCTAAACAAAGGGACTGGACTCCCCTGAGCCAGTGGCTGTACCTAGCACTAACGCCCTGTCCCAGGCACAGCCCAGCACACACCGATGACCGCCAAGAGGCCCAGCACCTACAGACACACTCATCATCCAGGGCTTGGCTCGTGGCCCTGGTCTGACTTTGAGGAGCAACAGGGTTCACCCCAGAAGCTAGGGAAGGTGGACAGCAGAGAGGTACACGACAGTCTATCCTTCCAGGGGCCCCGGCCTCACCTGGCCCTGGGTCCAGTTCAGAAGGCAGCATAGCCAAGGCGTCCAGCCTTAGAGGTGGGTGGGCAGGTCTGGGTGTGAACCCCACTCCCTGTGGGAATTGGGCTTTGGTGTCCTGTCACGACACAGTGACACCTGTGACACAGTGCAGAACTCAGCTCACAGCCATGCTGCACAGATGGAAGCTGAGAGGAGGCCAAGCAGGGAAGGCCGTTCTCCATCCCCCTTATCACTCCCAGAGAGCTGGCCAAAGCACAGGCCCTAAGGAGGACACCTGCTATGCACCACACCACGTCCTGCAGAGACCCCTGGACAGGTTCTCTAAAGGGAACATGGAGTCCAGGCTGGGCCCTGGGTCCAGAGCAAGACTCAACCTTCCTTTGAAAAAGCCAACACAGTGCCTGCTGTGTGCCCTGCCATGGGAACACAAAGAAGAGACCTCCTCACTTAGGAATGCTTTGTGTCAGCACAGGGGCCCCAGCCTGTCTCCTGCCCTGGCCAGGCCACTGCACAAACCAAAACTCAGCCCCCAGAGGCACCCAGGAGGACAGGGGACCTGAAGTTTAGTTTCTTCCTAACCATTAATTCCCACACTGTCAGTAAAGGCAAGGATATGTATGTGTGCTGTGGCTGTCCATACACATATATATGGAATCTACTGGCAGGCAGGGCCGCTGAGGACCAAGCACGCTGTGTGTGCTATGGCTGCTGGACAGGCTGCCCTCAGCCCCACCCCTGTTCACCTGAGCCGAGGCCCCGAGGCCCCTCCGCATAGACCTCTGGTCCAGGAGAAGGCGTATAAAGTTGGGGCTGGTTTTAATGTCTTTTCTTTTTTTTCTTTTATTTTTATTTTTTATTTTTTGCTTTTTGAAAACTCCATTTTTAAATTCATTCCTGCACTGCTGCCGGCTTCCCCACCAAGCCCCTGCCCTGATCCCTCTCACCTGGCCCTCCTGGGCAAGTGGGCCCGGCACCCTCACCTGTTGCCCACAGCAGTCCAGGCTCTGCGGTGGCGGCGGCAGCAGCGCAGCGCCAGGCAGGCAGCGCCCCAGGCCTCGTGTCCATGTCTAACTCTGGTATTGCATGTTCTGGGCAGGGAAGCGAGGGCGTCGCAGCAGTGCGGGATCGCTAGAGAGCAATGTGGAAGTAAGTAGGAAGTCCCCCGTCCAGCGGGCTGTCGTGTGTTGCTCCCCGTCCTTGGTTACCGTCTGTTGTCCTTTTCTTTGCTCTTCCTTCCCCTACTTCACAGAGATGCAAACACACCCCTCCGTGCCCCTGCCTGCCTCAGACCCCGTGCATGCCGGCTTCTCCTCTGCGCCTAGAAATATCCATGCCTCTCACCGCTTGTTTTGGACTGAAGAGTTGGGGGTGGTTCTGGATTTTGTGTTCTAGTTTCTGCTTAGCCCCTATTCCCTGTGGTCCCTGAGCATGATTAATCATCCCCACCTTTCTGGCATCCCCACCCCAGGTCCCTGCCTGGGCCCCTGCTCCCAGGTGGGCAGGCACCAGCCACCACGCTCCCACTCACCCTCCACTCCTGCTGTTGGATGTTCTTACCCGACTCTTGCCTTCCATGCGCCACCATTCCCATCACTCCCTCCTTGAAGTTTCGATTGCTGTGTGTCTGCAGTTAGGACACCATGGAATTGCTTAGCTACCTTGTGGGAGGAGGAGCGTCTTGAGAGAAAGAAAAATTCAGTGTGGATTTCATGAGATTTCATTCATCCTCTGGCCATCCTATACTACCGTTCACATCTTAACCTCAGCGTGCAGATCTTTTCTGTCTCCTGTTTCTCCTCGTTTGGTTTGCAGTAGGTAGCTGCAGCGAAACACCAGGCATCCCAGGCCCCCAGGGACAAGCTTTCCAAGTCCTACCTGTTCTGTCACCAGCTCCCCAGAAGCCTCAGGACCTACATGGGCAGAGCACATGCCCTTGGCCCAGTTGAGAGGTCCTGGGGAAGTTCAGGGCAGGAACCCGGTTTGAGCCTTCTGCTCCCTCACCACACAGCTCCCAGACCCCCCAACCCAGTCAACTCTGAGCAGAACCTCAGGCAGGACATCAGGCCTACAGTGCTTGTCAGAGCGAGAGCAGAAGCCAGAAAGGTGCCCCCCCATCTCCACCTCTGTCAAGGTCAGTGGCCCCCAGCTGTCCTACACAGTAGTGTGAAAGGCAGTGGGGGCCTAAGTCCAGCAAATCCAGCCCCACCCTCTGGCCAGTGAGTTGAACTAAGGCTTGGCAGTCAGTGGGTGAAATTTACATTAAAAGAAAGTCATTCTGACATAAGTGCTTTAAGATCTTTTAATTTTGATTTCTATGAATTTCCTTTTTAGGGGTCCATCATTAACAGTCCTCACATGCGCCGGAGAACTACATCAACACGAGAGTGTCCATCTCGCCCACACCAGACTATGCCTAATTCATCCTCCCTCCTGGGCTCCTTATTTGGGAGTAAGAGAGGGAAGCCCCCTCCCCAGGCCCATCCGCCCTCAGCCCCTCCCCCACCACCACCCCATCCACCAGTCCTGCCCCACCCGCAGCACTCCTCAGCCGGCCACCACCCCGGGCCCACAGAATGTCTGCCGCAGGCACAGGTGCACGGGCATCACACCCAGTACTGCCACATGCAGCAGAACCCACCCCCCTACCACCATCACCACCACTACCACCCCCCCCAACACATCCCGCACGCACATCAGTACCACCACGGCCCCCATGGGGGGCACCCAGCCTATGGGGCCCACGTTCACGGCCACCCACCGCTGTCCTCAGCCCACGTGAGCCATGCAGTGCACCACCACGGGCAGCCACCTGCCCCGCCGCCCCCCACCAGCAGCAAGGCCAAACCCAGCGGTATCAGCACAATTGTATAGACATCTGAGTGGGGGCTCCCAGGCTCCCTGAAACAGCTGCACACCACACAGGGTACGCCCCGGGGCAGCCAGCCTCACATCAAACCCAGGGCACTTGTGTTGCCATCTCTCCCCTCTGCCCCTCACAGCCTGGACGGAGCCTCATGGACCCACAGGGAGTGTGTTTTATGGAACGGAGCTCCAGATTTCATTTAGCATTGGCAGCCTGGGCTCCATTGCTCAGTCCGAGGGGTGGCCTCACCCATGTCTGCCTGAGACAGCACCATGGGCCGTGTAGATGTTGAACTGCCTCCCCCGCCCCAGCCCCCAGCTCTCTGCTCCCTAATTTACATGCCTATGAAAACCCAAGCTAGGGATCGAAGAAATGAGATACAAAAATAACAGACAAAACAAAACCCCCAAACTTGCTGCATTATTGCTCTTTTATTGACAATGGGCAAAAAATTAAGTAGACCTGATATGGTTGATGAAAATACGTAAGTAAACTTTATATAATATAAATATATAAATATATAAATACATATATATATACTGTATAGGTAGTACTTGTGTGTGAAAGGCAAGCATTTCAGTCCACAGCATTAGCAATATTGACCTCACAAGGAACTTCACTTCCCGGAGGAAGACAGTCCTCTAGATGAGTGTGTGAGACTAGAGCAAACCCTTAAACGCTAGGAACAAGCTCAGATACTTCCATTATTTTCATACGAAGAAGAGAAGTCCCTCTAGGACTGGCTAAATCCTTATGCCATCATTACTAACTGTGCCAAGTAACATAGCATCTAACTGTTTAAAAAGTCCAATGTTGCTTTGTATAAATCCTTATTTTATTAACAGATAATATAAATAATCAGTATTATAACTGCTCTGTTATTTCAGGTAAGCAAATAGCTAAAGTGCAGTAACCTACAGTAGCAACTTAGGACAACTAGTTAACTGGTTGTCTTAGGATATTGGTCACACAGATTCTTAGACACTTTAATGGCTGCGATAACTGTGAATTTCCATGATCCATGTTTCTTTTATATGCATATGATTTGATGCACACCCATCCGGAGACCCCTGGGAGGGCCCATACACAGAAGTCCTCATCTCCAACATGAAAACGACCAACCCATCCTGTCTCCCCAGCACCATAACTTACTCATCCCGTCTCAAACCACAGCAGGCAGACGCCCCCAGAAGGTGTTTCCCCCAGGAAACACTCCACTCTGAAGGCTGATTTTAGAGTCCGGCCACCCGGGGCAGTGTGTGTGTCTCTCATCTTGTCTTCTGAGTGGTGGCAGTGATCGTTGTAATTCCATGTAGTCATGTGCTAGCAGACCCCCTGTGTCATCACCGTGGCCCATGTGACCCCGGCCGACGAGTGCCCAGCCCTCGCCAGGCAGTGCCCCCGCTGCCCTCTCATGGTCCAGTGAGCTGCCAGGGCATCACATGACTCAGCTGTGCTCTTGTCGCTTCTGTGTTGTGGTGACACCATGCACTCCCCTGGCACCAGACGCTGCACGAGTTGGGTCTGTGCCTGAGTCACCCACGGGCCGTACTTTGTAGTTTCAGCCTTTCGAGCCACTGCAGCCGCCAGTGCTTTGCTCCTAAGCCGTGGGACCCGAGGACTGCCCCATGGCCCCCGCCCAGGCGGACAGCCCTTTCAGAAAGGGTGAAGCTAGCGCCCGACTCTGCGGGCTGCGGCCCCGCGCTCAGTGGACAGCGTGGGGAGCCGTGGCTGGACAGCAGGAAGAGAGAGGGGAGCCCACCCTGGCTGTGTGTCACCCTGGTCTGGCTGGGGGCTTTGCTGATGCCCCTCCTCACCAACCCCCCCCCCGTCATGTCATTGAAATCACTGTACCAGCAAATCTGTAAACCAAGCACTTTGTTAATCTCCACAGAGAGTAAATACAGCAATTTAGCGTTTAGCCTTTTTAAAAATGAGTGTGACTTTAACATGCCCACCTTTGTCCTCTCATTGGTGTGGCATTTCTTTCTTCGGCCTCTGCTGAGAAAGAAAAAGTGTGTGATTGGGTCCAGGCCAGGCTGGTGAGGGCACCCTGGTGTCACTGACTCCAGAATTCTTTGATTTTTCTTAAAAGTCAGGCTCCTCGAGGCACTCTCTGTCTTGCAGTTTCAAGAATGTTGTTCTGACTTGGGAAAGTCGTGTTGTACTGCATGTCATCCAGTGTCAGCCGTGTGAGGCGGCACTCGTGTTATACACGTACAAAATATATCAGTGTGACTGTGACAAATAGTTGAAGTAAAGTGGTAACATACCGAATATGTCGGCTTTTCTTCACCCTCCTGTGTACCAAGGGTTGAGTCACACTGTGACCTTTAGGTTGTTCCAGAAAAGATACCAGCTGTTTGGTACAGAATTGTGCTTTCTGAAGGAGCATTGCTTGTGTACAAAACTCAACAAAAAGAACAAACAGCAGATCCAGCAGAGGGGCTTTCTCCCTGTCACTCTCCGCAGCTGCCCCGTGAGCTCCACACAACTCCCAACTCCCAGCCTCCCGCACGGTCTCCTGTGTCCTGCAGCTGTGCTGGGCAGCAGGGCTGTGCTGGCATAAGGGGCTGTGAACACACTCAGCTCCACCCGGGGCTCCAACACAACTTCAGGGTGTTGCTTCAAGCCACTGAGGTTCCCCCTTCCCCGTGCTTTATCTGCAGGCTTATCAGAAGCGTTTACAGAGGCATATGTTGGGTTCGGAGGCTGCAGCCATGGTGCCCACATCTTGTTTGGGAAGCAAAAGCTCCTAGTGAGCTCATGTCCCTGTGTGTCTCTCATGGGACTGTCCTCTAGATCCCCACCTGTCACAGAGCCACAGCTTCTAGGCCCCATCCTCACGTGGTCCAGGAGGGGAGGCAGCGGAGCCGAGGGTCCCGGGATGTCTGCCTCGTCCTTTCTCCCTGTCGGGACACCCTTGGGACATCTTTCTCAAGTTGCACAAATTAGTTACATGTAGAATCATGGACAGGAGACCCTTAAAGGAGGCAACTGGTGATGTGACAAGAGTCTTTTCTGGGACAACAATCAAATCATGTATTTGTATTTTTTTAAGTTTATGAATGAATTGTACAACGATGTAAAAATAAAGTTCATCCTAATATGATGTGCACATCTTGCTTAAAAATGTCTCAGCACCCAGCGTAGAACGGTCTTCCTGGCACACACTGCATGCAGCAAGGGCCTCTTGTTTTCTTAACAGTGAGCTAAAAAGACAGCAGATGTTTAAGCCCGATGCTAGGTGTTGACTCAGTGCCCCATAGGAAGCTCTGTCCCCACAGGTAAGCATGCACCCTTAGTTTTCGTTATAAAATATCATCACCCTTCCTGCCTGAAAAATGAGTAAGTTTGTAAGTAGTTTATACAATAGCAGAAAGTGAAATCATCAGTGAAGTGGGGGTGCTGAGCCCCAGCCAAGCAGGAGGAGGGGCCTACCCCACGTGGACACAGCCTGGGCCGCTCCTGTCTGCAGTCACACGTGCACAGAGCACGTGCCTCCTCTTGGGAGCTGCCACCTGCCTCCCAGTTTTTGTTAAGGGATTAGAACGAGCAGCCCGCCCCGCACTGTAACAATGGGAGGAAGAGAGTTTTTGGTTTAGTCTGCATTCTGTTTGTGCATAGTAACAGACTCTGCTGGTGTAAAACCGTGGCTGTGATCATGTGGAGAAATCAAATAAATCCTTTGAAACTCTCAGATTCTTACTTTTTCTGAAAAGTCCATTGGCCGGACACAGGCTCTCCAGCTGCCGAGTGCGCCCCTCCTGTGTGACTCAGCGCTCACTGTCCTTGAGGACACTGACATGGGATTCAAGATAAAAGGACACATCACAACCTGGGGACTGACAGAATAATTCAGAGATATTTACAATTTCTTTCAACTTCCAACACGTTTTGGTGCTGACCTTGAGTTAGAGGATGTAGATCCCGTGATGCATGGGGATGGACTAGGAACGTCTCCGGGAAGTAACAGAAGCAGCGGTGCCGGTGGCCGCGTCTCTGGACGCTCACAGCTGGCTCTGTGCGGTCAGGGCCACCCACCTGTCTGTGTCGGCTAAACGTTACTACGAAAACCACAGAGTAGAGTCTGATTCTCCTGGAAGGAAGTCCCGTGCTGGCTGGCTGTACTCTGTCTCCTGTGCTGGCCGCCGTGGGCCCCTGAGACCACCACCTTGAAGTTTCACTACATGTTAGAAAATGGATAAAATGTGTGGGTATAATTTGCTGAAGAGAAAAAGTTAATTTCAGTGACCAACTTAGCCGTGGCCTACCCTTCGTACAGAAGTGAATTCCCATGGAAAGATGTTCTCAGACTGAGGCTGGAGGCTGAGCCACTGCTGGTTCCTCCAGACAAACCGGGAAGCCTGCAGTTGCCGTCAGCACATCCTGCTTGCGCTTGGCATGATTCCTGTCTCGGTAGCCGGTGTCCATCCTTTTTACAGGCCATTCAGGGCCTCTTCAAGAGACTAAAGCTGGTTAAGGAAGTTCTCTGAAATGCCTAGTGGGACCTCAGGGCTGCACTCAGGCCCCTCGGGTCTGCTGGAGGCAAGTGAGCTACAAGCCAGTGCCTCAATGCTGTGATGGGGCTTCCTCTTGTCCCCCTTCCCTGAGATCATGCCCTGTGGCAGAGAAATGACTGGGCCTGATCCACCTCTGTGTGTCCAGTGACCAGCCCAGAGCTGGGCTTGTCAAAATACTTACAAAAATGCAACGATGGTTGGAAGGGTCAAGGGGCAGATCACAACAAAACCAGTGGCTGCTCATGGAGGGTGTAAGTCATCATCCTGCTCATCTAAAGTTCACGGAAACCTGGCTGGTCAGCCTCTGCCCCTTGGGACATGAGGCATCTGGGAGACACCAACAGAGTCACCTCAGAGCAGGACTCGTGCCCACGGACAGTTCCTTCTCCTAGGCTGCACAGGAATCTGTGCCCCCGAATCTCAGGGACACATTTAGTCCTTCCTGACCCCTCAGCCACTGACCCTCGTCCAGCTTCCTTCTTGAAACAGTGTTTCCTGGGCGGCTCTGACCCCTGCTTTGAGCACCATGTTCCTTTGGCGTTTCTGTCTTCATGACCAAATTCTTTTTTTCTTTTCCTCGCTCTTTGTGTGTGTGTGTGTGTGTGTATGTGTGTGTAACTCTGAGAGCGGCCTCTGCTGCATTCCCTGTGTGTGTCACGCTGAGAGTGGTCCCTGCTGCGTTCCCTGTGTGTGTGTGTCACGCTGAGAGCGGCCCCCGCTGCGTTCCCTGTGTGTGTGTGTGTCACGCTGAGAGTGGTCCCTGCTGCGTTCCCTGTGTGTGTGTGTCACACTGAGAGCGGCCCCCGCTGCGTTCCCTGTGTGTGTGTCACGCTGAGAGCGGCCTCTGCTGCATTCCCTGTGTGTGTCACGCTGAGAGCGGCCCCCCACTGCGTTCCCTGCGTGTGTGTGTCACGCTGAGAGCGGCCCCTGCTATGTTCCCTGCGTGTGTGTGTCACACTGAGAGCAGCCCCTGCTGCATTCCCTGTTTCAGCAAATGGCATCACCAGTGAGTTGTTCAGACCAAAACTTGGGGTTGTTCAGGGCCCCCAACAGGCATTAGATTAAGATGCATATCAAGGCAGCCTCTGTGACTGTTAATTTAGGGTCAACTTGACTGGACTAAGAGATGCCCAGGGAGCTGGTAAAACATGACTGCTGGCATTTCTGGAAGAGATCAGCACTTCCCAGTGGATTGCCTGAAGATCACCCTCACCATTGTGGGCAACACTCTCCAATCTGCTGAGGGCCTGGGTGGAACAGGAGGAAGGAGGAGAATTCAGTCTGCTAGACCTGCACGGCAGAGCTTGGCCCCAGGACAGGAGAACTCCGGGCTATTGGGTGTTTGGGCCCTATGCCTAGACCACTGGACCTCAGGTACTCAGACCTTTGGCCTAGGGTGAGCGACTCCATCAGCCTGACCCTAACCCTTTAGCCTTTGGACTTAGCCTGAATCCCATCACTGGCCTGCCCAGTCCTCCAGCATGTAACTGGTGTACGTGGGACTTCTCAGCCTCCAGGATGGCATGAACAAATTCCCTGGGTGTGTGGTGTCCTGTTCATTATGTTTTCTGGTGAACCCTCAATAATACAGGTTTAGAACAAAAATAAAGCCTTCCTAAATACAAAAGGAAAAAAAAAAACAGAAGGGTGGAACAGACCACAGACCTCAGAGTAAGAGGTACCAAGTACATACAATACACACAGTAAATTTACATCAAACCGTACTACAGAATGAGCAACAAACATACCAGTTCTACAAATGAATGTAAATGTATTTAACTCCACCATTAAAATACAACAGCTTAAGATTGGCTCATGGACCAGTCAGCTATTGCCTCACTAATTCTGTGCAGCAACCCCAACCTCAGGGGCATTAGGCCGCTAGGTGTTTCTCAGTCCTGCCACTACATATGGATGGGTTCAGCTGGCCTAGCCTAGGCTCAGTCTGGGCTGCAGGGGGCCTCGGGCTGCTCCTCCCTCTCTTATTCTGCTGCTCCCGTGTCTAGGGAGGAATATCTCTGTCACAGCAAAAGGCTGGACTCCAAGGAGGTGAGGCTGGCCCCGCCAGCACATGGCAGAACTTGACGCGCCATGAGCACAACCCCACTGACCAAACTGGTGCATGCTCGGCCCAAAGGAGGAAGTTGTGGTGAGGGTCAGGAATAGTGCCATCTACCCTAGACCACAAAGCAAAACCCAACTAGCTCCAGGTCAACAAAAAGAAAGGCTAAACAAAGACATGGGAAGATAGGTACAAGCACAGGAAACCCAAAATGGGGTGGGGAGGGGGAGAGTTACAATCCTGACGTCGGACAAAGTGAAAATCAGCCTTAAAATCAATGTGCAAGGTGAGGAGACTCGAGAAGGCTAGACGCTATAATCGCCAGTGAGGACTTTCTGAAGACCCTGTGCACCACATACAACAGCAGCGAGCACCAGAAAACACGGATGGCCCGGCCTGGTAGCTCATGCCTATAATCCTAGCACTCTGGGAGGCCCAACAGGAGGATGGCTTGATGCCAGGAGTTCAAGACCAGCCTGAGCAAAAAAGCAAGACCTCGATTGTACTAAACCAACATCCTGAACCAAATTATAGCAAACATCTAATGGCGTATTTCGTGTAAACTAATATACCTAGAAAAAAAATTACTTGAGCATGGTGGGAGGAAGCTGAGGCAGGAGGATTGCTTGAGCCTAGGAGTTGGAGGTTGCAGTGAGCTATGGTAATGCCACTATACTCTAGCCTGGGTGACAGAGTAAGACTCTGTCATAAGTAAATAAATAAGGCAATACAAGAAGAAATAACATACTTGTAACAGGTTAAACGTTCCACTCTGACTCCGAGACAGGTTAAGAGGACCAAAATGAAATGATACAGAAGCCTGTGGTCTCTTATGGATGTGATACCAAACTTTGTACACCAATAAAAGAGAACACACTTTTTCAACCACACATGGAACATTTATGAATAAGGCACAAAGGAATTTATCAATGTTAAATTCCATAAGGCAGAGATAATACCATTAGAATAACAGTAATCAAAAAAATCAAAAGATCCTTTCCTACTGGAAATGTTATCAACCCTCTATTAAATTACTGTTGGGCCAAAATGCAAATTAACACTACAGAGTTTGTTTAAAAATGGTAACACCTCTTCTCAGAATCCATGATGCAATTAGAGCAATGGTACAAAAAAATGATGTCAAAAATGAAAGCACAGAAAGAAACATCAACCTCAAAGTTAAAAAGTAAAGGAGAAACAAATATATAAAGAAAAGCAAAAATCAGTACACAGAAATAGTAGGGCTTATCAATCAAAAAGCTTCTTTTGAAAATAAAGAAAATAGACAAACCTATAGCTAACTAAATCAAGAAGAAAGAACAAGCAGAAAATATAAGAAATGAAAAAATTAAAAAACAATGCTACTTTGAACAACTTCATCAAAATAAATCTGAAAACCTAGATGAAACAATTACCCCAAACTGACCCCGGAAACAGAAATTCTGAACAAATTCCCATAAGACAAACAGTAGCCAACATGTGCCACTGAGCCCATTTCCACAGGGGACTCTTTAGCCTTCACAAGCCAGATAATCTCAATGCTGCTTCAAAGGAAAGAGAACTTCCGAGGCTTTTTATGAAGTGTCTTAACCTGATTATAGCTGCGTAATACAAAACTACATATCATCAATCTGACATTCTGAACCGAATCATAGCAAACATCTAATGGCACATTTCGTATCAACTAATATGCCTCACGCCTAAATAGCAGTTTATTTCAGCAATGCAAGAATGATTCAGTATTTGAAAATCCATTACTGTAATCCATTATTTTAATTGGAATGAGAAAAATCGTATCATCTCCATAAATGCCAAAGGGGCCGCAACAAAATCCAGAGCCCATTTCTGAAACATAAGACAATGAATGGATACTTCTTAGCATAATAAAGTATCAATATGTACAACAGAGTCCAACGGGTCACATTTAACTTCATGGAGAAACAGCAAACACATCCCATATGCAAACAAGGAAAAGGCACCATTACCTCAGTCTTCATTTCCATCTAACTTTGTGTTGACAGTTTGAGCCAAGGCAACTAGGTGAAGTTAGAGACGGCAGAACTGGAAAGGAAACTCAGAGGCAAATCCAGGCCCAACACAAGGGGTGGGAGTGGGAAGGGGGACAAGACAGGAGGTACGTGGTGCGTACAGTGTGCATTGCCCCAGTGGTGGGTGCCCCGAAAGCCTTATCTTCAGTACAATGAAGCATTTTAAGGTAACAAAATTGCACATTGACCCCCATGAATATATACAATTAAAAAAAACAGAATTAGGCCCTTGGGCACAGTGGCTCATGCCTGTAATCCTAGCACTCTGGAGGCTAAGGCAGGTGGATCACTTTAGCTCAGGAGTTCCAGACCAGCCTGAGCAAGAGCAAGACCCCCATCTCTAAAAATAGCCAGGCACTGTGGCAGGCACCCATAGTCTCAGCTACTTGGGGGGCTGAGGCAAGAAAATCACTCAAGCCTAAGAGTTTGAGGATGCTGTGAGTCGTGATGCCACCACAGCACCCTACCCAAGGTGACAGAGGGAGACTGTCTCAAAAAAAAATTGGAAAGGAAAAGGTGAATTACTTCTATTTGTAGATGATATAACACCATTTCTGGAACGCCAAGAAATCAATGAAAAAGCTCTAATAAATAATGAGGATTAGCTATCAAACTAATATATAGGAATCAATAGACACATATTTTAAAAGAACAAAAAACTGGAAGAAAAGACTACATTGATAGGATAAATTTTTTAAAGAAGATATCTGGACTTGGCACCTGTAGCTTAGTGGCTAGGGCACCGGCCACATATCCCAGGGCTGGCAGATGTGAACCTGGCCTGGGCCTGCCAAACAACAATGACAACCATAACAAAAAAATAGCTGGGCGTTGTGGTGAACGCCTATAGTCCCAGCTATTTGGAAGGCTGAGGCAAGAGAATCACTTAAGCCCAAGAGTTTGAGGTTACTGTGGGCTGTGATGCCACGGCACTCTACCAGAGGCAATGTACTGGAGACTCCGTCTCAAAAAAAAAAAAAAAGAGATATCTGGTTGGTGCCTCTGGCTCAGTGGGTAGGGTGGCTGTCCCAGATACTGAGGGTGGCAGGTTCAAACCTGGCCCCGGCCAAACTGCAACAAAAAATAGCCAGACGTTGTGGCAGGTGCCTGTAGTCCCAGTTACTTGGGAGGCTGAGGCAGGAGAATCACCTAAGCCCAAGAGCTGGAGGTTGCTGTGAGCTGTGATGCCATAGCACTCTACAGAGGGTGACAAAGTGAGACTCTGTCTCAAAAAAAAAAAAGATATCTGAGAATAACTTCACAAAAAATAATGAAAATACATGTGAAGAAAAGACTGATGCACTTTTAAAGCAAAAAACACCATAAGGGAAGCCTGGCCTGATGACATGGGTCTATAGTCCCTGCTGCTCAGTAATCAGGCGCACACAGCAGGGTCTCTGAGAAGTTGAGTCTGCAGAGCACTGGGACAGCACCAATGAATGGCCACTGCATGCAGCCTGGGCAACACAGCAAGACCCTGTCAACAACAAAACAACAAAACCAAACAAAATAGACTTTGAAAAAACAAGTACATTCCGTGTTTAATAGTATAATTTAATATAAAGAGGTCAATACTTCCTAGTTTAAGAAAACTTGTATCTACTCAAGATTATTTTGAATTCATATTTTTAAAAAGCAAGAATAGGCTCAGCACCTGTGGCTCAAGTGGCTAAGGCGCCAGCCACATACACCTAAGGTGGCGGGTTCAAATCCAGCCCCGGCCTGCCAAATAACAATGACGGCTGCAACCAAAAAATAGCTGGGCATTGTGGTGGGCACCTGTGGTCCCAGCTACTTGGGAGGCTGAGGCAGGAGACTCGCTTGAGCCCAGGAGTTGGAGGTTGCTATGAGATGTGATGCCATAGCACTGTACCCAGGGGGACAGCTTGAGGCTCCGTCTCAAAAATAAAAAATAAAATAAAAAAATAAAAAGCAAAAATATTCAAGAAAATCCCTGCTATTTTTGTTTTTAGGATTAGTGGTAGGTATATCTAGATATTCAAGCATACCCCAAAGCATCTACAATTAAATATATGGTATTGAATATGTGAATATCAGACCAGGTAAACAGAAGTGAAAAGTCTAGACCCAATTACATGGAAATTTAACTAAGATGTATCACAAATCACTGGAGAAAACACAGACCTTTAAACAACCGGTGTGTCAGTGAGCTTTTGCTATAACCCCCAAACACCCCAAAACATCCTGGCTTAGAACCCTAACAATGCAATGTTTCTCATCAGGCTATGGGGGTGCGGGCCATTCCTCTGGTCCCGAGGCTCAGTCTCATTGGAGAAGAGATGGCTGCAGCCAACTGAATACAGAAGTTGCAGCCACAGAGCTGATACTGTTAAAGTCAAATACAAAAGTTAACTGCACAAGTGGCTAAGGTCACAACAGTGGCATTTAGTCTCACCAAATACTTCACTGACCACCAGCCTCATGCAGGTGAGGAATGTTTCTTTCTTTCTTTTTTTAGCAGCACCCTGACCTGCGGGGCCCTGAACCCTGTCCCATGACAGGCAGGAGATTCCAGGAAGCAGGTCTACCCAGGACCCCCTGCCATCTGCAACCCTCTAGCTGAGGCCATGGCCCAGCATCTGGAGTGCTCTTAAGAAATGCCAGCATGGCTCGGCGCCTATAGCTCAACCGGCTAAGGCGCCAGCCACCTACACCTAAGGTGGCGGGTTCGAATCCCCAGCCCGGACCCGCCAAACAACAATGACGGCTGCAACCAAAAAATAGCTGGGCGTTGTGGCGGGCGCCTGTGGTCCCAGCTACTTGGGAGGCGGAGGCAGGAGACTCGCTTGAACCCAGGAGTTGGAGGTTGCTGTGAGCTGTAATGCCACGGCACGCTACCCAGGGGGAGAGCTTGAGGCTCTGTCTCAAAAAAAAAAAAAAAAAAGAAAAGAAATGCCAGCATGGGTGGCACCTGTGACTCAGTGAGTAGGGTGCTGGCCCCATATACGGAGGGTGGTGGGTTCAAACCCGGCCCGGCCAAACTATAACAACAACAACAACAAAAAAAAAAATAGCCAGGTGTTGTGGCGGGCACCTGTAGTCCCAGCCACTAGGGAGGCTGAGGCAAGAGAATCACCTAAGCCTAAGAGCTGGACGTTGCTGTGAGCTGTAATGCCATGGCACTCCACTGAGGGCAATAGAGTGAGATTCTGTCTCTAAAAAAAAAAAAAAGAAAGAAAAGAAAAAAAAAGAAATGTCAGCATGTGTGAGAGGCAGAAGCCTTTAACTGGGAACTGGGCCCCTGTGGCAGGTGGGGTCCCCACAGTGCCCTGGCCCAACCTTGGATGCAGAGAGGGCATCCTCCAGGGCCAGAAGACCAAGGCAGAACCAGGCCCACCACAAGTCCAGAGTTCAGAAATAGAGCTCTCCTACCCTCTGGGGGTTGGGGAGGCCCAGCCTACAGGAGGCAGAGCTTGGGCCTGGTCAGGGTCTGAAGGGACCATGTCGTGTCACTGTGAGGAGTGTGGAGTTTGCTGCCAGAGAACTCGGTTCCAACCCAGCTCCTTCACAGGTCTGCTGAGAGATCCTGGGCAAGTCACTTAACCACTCTAAGCCTCAGTTTCCTCAACTGTGCGATGGGCCTATAATTAGAGTCTGGCCTGCCGGCCAGGAGACACCTTAAAGTGCTTAGACCAGCACCTGGCACCTCACAGGTGCAGCAGAACGAAATCGTCCTCACCATCCTCATTATGACCACAGAGCAGGGGTCTGGGCCACAGTGATAGTCTGAGAGTCCTGTCTTGGAACCTGAGCCCCCACTGACTCTGTGGATGGGAGGGAGTCAGGAGAGGGGCCTGAGAGCCAGAAGGGGTGGGTGGGACAGGCAGAATTGCCAGAGGACCGGAGAGTGCTGGTGGGGGCCAGAGAGGGGCAGCCACCTCTCCTCCAGGTGAAGCCCTCTGTGTGGGGTACCCAGTGATCAGAGGCTACAGCTCCAGCCCCCAAAGCAGGGATGTAACAGACCCGATCACAGTAACTGGGTGTTCCTGTTCACCAGATGCCAGAAGGAAAGAGAGAAGACCAACCACATGTGGCAGGAAGACACAGGGACACGCACCAAGACTGGCCCAGTGTACAGGACTCAGACAGGACTCCCGGCACCCGCAGGGAAGGGAGAAGCAGGGACAGAGCTGCTGGGGCAGGAAACAGGGACAGCCAGTGACGAGGAAAGGACGCTCAGCCTCCCCAGTCAGCAGGGAGATGCACTCAGGACCCTGGAGACACGGTGGACCCCCCCACCCCTTGCCTGAGGACGAGGGAGACGCCCAACATCACCGGGGCGGGCGTGCAGGGTGAGTGGGATCTGGAGGGACAAGTGAGAGGAGCGTCCCAGGAGCCGCCACTGGGAACCAGGTCTTGTTCTCTTGTCAGGTTGACACCTGCAGGTCTGCTCTGAGCCCTGCACAAGGCACAGCAAGACCTCAGAGGGCACCGACAACAGGACAGACCGGAAACGAACTGCAGGTCCAGTGACCGAACGCAAAATGAAACTGCTGACGAGTCATGTGACTCACCCGCGCACCAGCGAAAGTGAACAATGCCCCACGCCGGCGTGGATGGAGCTCAGGGACAGCTGACAGCTGAGTGAAACTGAGACCTCAAAGCTTTACACGCTGCAGCCGCTTCCACAGAGCAGGGCCAACCCCACACACCCCTCTGTGCAGACACATGCCGGAAAGTGCGAGCCCGAGAGTGACACACACGGAGTCCAGACAGCTGGACCTCGGGGAGGACAAGGTGCACACACACAGATGCCAACACCTGGGCATGTTCTGGTTCTGGGGCTGAACCACAGGTCACAGGCAGAGAGAAACGAAGGATGCAGTGCAGTTCTGGACAGATGAGGGATGTGGGGCCCCTGTCACAGGTGGCACTGCTTTCTCTACGGGTCACAACAGGAACCCAGAGGGCCGTGGGGTGGCCAGACAGGAGGCAGAGACCTGGAACGGGGGC
>NW_003852496.1:3312519-3326549 GCF_000181295.1 Otolemur garnettii | reverse complement strand
GAAGACTCCCTTGTGCCAGGTAGGCGGGACGGACTGTGTTCTGTCCACTCCCTTGGCAGCCAGGCCTCCTGCCTGGGCCGCTGTGACCCGCCAGCCGGGCCCCTCCTCGCCTCAAGGCCCAGCTGAGAAGAATCCTCCCTGCACCTACCCAGGGGCCTCCTCCCAGTAGGAAGGAACAGCCCCTCCTCTAGATGTCCACAGCATAGAGCGCTGGTTCTCACAGGCTGTGCAAACACCACCCACCTCTTCTGCATACAAAGTCACTGAAACAAGAGCTCTCAGGAATAAAGATAGAGAGGTGCCTTGGGGTCTGCTCCATTCTGTGCTCAGGCTGACCGAGCCAGCTATATCTGAAACATTCCCTGCATCGTGGCAGCAAGAACAGAAGAGTGGTTCTCACAGTGCTGGTGCCACAGTGTAAGCCCGTGTCTCGCTCACTTGTCACGCCAAGACAACTGAGACAGGCTCAGCGCCTGTGGCTCAAGCGGCTAAGGCGCCATCCACACACACATGAGCTGGCGGGTTCAAATCCAGTCTGGGCCTGCCCAAAAATGACGGCTACAACCAAAAAATAGCTGGGCATTGTGGTGGGTGCCTGTGGTCCCAGCTACTTGGGTGGCGGAGGCAGGAGAATCACTTGAGCCCAGGAGTTTGAGGTTGCTGTGAGCTGTGATGCCAAGGCACTCTACCCAGGGCGACAGCTTGAGGCTCTGTCTCAAAAAAAAAAAAAAAAGACAACTGAGACAAATGTTAAGCCAGGGAACATGTTCACATGATCACTTCCTGAAAGTAGGTGTATATAGCAAAGTATTTTGAGAGAGAGACAAACCACATTCACCTTTTACAACCCTAAATCCTTATAGTGAGTTTCTTTTATTATTGCTAGTCCCTCACTGAACTTACTTGATGAAGTAGCTTCTATCACGGGTTGTTTGGATAAAATATAGTATATACTGTATAGGGTTTAGTACTAACTATAGTTTTAGGCATCTACTAAAGGTCTTGGAACTTGAACCCCAAGTGAAAGGGCAACTAAACTATGTCAGGCTGAGCAGAATGTGGGAGTTCATTTACGCCAGGCCGTTTTGCTGATGGTCAAGCAGAAGCCCAGAGAAGGGAAGGGTTTCCCTGCAGGCTGCACAGCAGAGGCAGATTGGGACAGAAGCAGCCTGCAGACACCTGCTCAGACACAGCTCATTTCCTATGGAGGCTCCCTGGGTGATGCCCACCTCCCCGAGTAATGCCAATTCTGACACTGCAGACAGGAATGTCCTTGAGGATGTCGAGTCACTCAGCTGCAGGGTGGCCTCCCAGGCCATGGTGGGCAGGCCCCCTCGGTCCCTCTGGGCCTCCCCTGCTGCTGTCCTCCCCATGTCCTGCTCCCTCACCAGCCTCCTTTCCTATCCTCTAAGTGTAAGGGGCTGAAGACTACAGCCTGGAGGACAGGGTGGGTCTGTTGCTTGTTTTTCAGGACCCTAAGAAGGGTTTTTACACTTTTAAATGTCTGGGGGAAAAAATCGGTAGAAAAATACTATTTGGGGCCAGGCACTGTAGCTCATGCCTGTAATACTAGCACTTTGGGAGGCCAAAGTGGGAGGTTTGCTCAAGTCCATGAGTTGGAGATCAGCTTGGGCAACATAGCAAGATAGCATCTCAAAAAAATTTTTAAGTAAAAAAGTAAAAATTGACTCTGCGCCTGTGGCTCAAGTGGCTAAGGCGCCAGCCACATACACTTAAGGTGGCGGGTTCAAATCCATCCTGGGCCCACCAAACAACAATGATAGCCGCAACCAAAAAAAGGCCAGCCATTGTGGCGGGCGCCTGTGGTCCCAGCTACTTGGGAGGCAGAGGCAGAAGACTCGCTTGAACCCAGGAGTTGGAGGTTGCTGTGAGCTGTGATGCCACAGCACTCTACCCAGGGGGACAGCTTGAGGCTTGGTCTCAAGAAAAAAAAAAAGTAAAAATTATCCAAGCACAGTGATGCACATCTGTAGTCCAAGGTACTCAAGGGGGGTGAGGTGAGAGGCTAGCTTGAGCACAGAGTTTGAGAATACAATGAGCTATCATGCCACTGCACTCCTGGGCAATGGAATAAGACCCTGTCTCTTAAGAAAAAAAAAAAAAAGGCTTGGCGCCTGTGCCTTAAGCAGCTAAGGCGCAAGCCACATACACCTGAGCTAGCAAGTTCGAATCCAGCCTGGGCCCACCAAACAATGACAGCGGGAATCAAAAAAATAGCCGGAGTTGTGGTGGGCGTCTGTAGTCCCAGCTACTTGGGAGGCTGAGGCAAGAGAATCCCTTAAGCTGAGGAGCTGGAGGTTTCTGTGAGCTGTGGTGCCACAGCACTCTACTCAGGGCGACAGCTTGAGGCTCTGTATTAAAAAAAAAAAAAAGACATGTAACCTAAATGAAAATTATACATAATCCAGTCCTCATTAAGTGTTACTGGAGCACATCCAGGTCCATTCATTAATGTGTTCTCAGTGGCTCTTTCTGAATAATGACAGAGCTCAGTAGTTGTGACAAAGACCATATGGCCCATAAGGCCCCAAATATTTACTCTCTGGCTATTTCAAATAAATAGTTTCCCAACCCTTCCTCTGGGAACCCCAAGCTGGCTCCGACCTCAGAAGCCCCCTGCCTGGGACCTGCTCCCCTGATGGCCACAAGGGCCCTTCCCTCACTCCCTCCTGGCCTCTGTGCAAATGTCAGCTCCTCTCAGGGTACTTCTCTGCCCACCTCCCACACACCTCAAAGGACACCCTCCATCCCATCACCCATTTCACCCTCTTCATCTGGATTCGCCCCATCTGAATTGTCTTCCCAGTTGGTCCATCTGCTCCCGCCACAGCCTCAGTTCCTGGGGGACAGGAACTCGTCAGTCCTGCTGACCCCAGACCAGCAGCCGGCCAGGCCCCGGCCCACACAGGCTGCTTGGTGAACGTCAGGGGACTGAGTAACTGATGATAGCAGGACAAGGAGCAGGCCCTGAGCTGGGAGGATCTGCGACCCGCCTTCAGACGGGAAGACCCTGCTCCTTGGTGTGGGTGAACCGGGGCTGGAAGCCCGCAGGGAGAGGGACAATGCTGCTGTGGATTTCATGGACACAGAAGCCAGTGGGTGTGGTGGACATGAACAGGCAAATCAGGGCAGGCACACAGAGGACCCAGGGGCTGGCCCTGACCTTGCTTTCTCGAGCAACACAGCAGCGCCCACCAGGAACAGGAAACACCCGCCATTTTTCCTTAGAGCCCCCTGATCATGTGACTTCAACCTAGCCAATCAGCAGAGCCCATCTTCCCCGGCCACAGGGATTGGCTCAGGTCTGGCACGTGACTTACCAGGGCCCAAGGCCAGGGTTGGAACCTTGGGGGAAGACAGAGTCTATTTCTGTTAGGAGGTTGGGGCTGTTGGTGCCATCTTGTTACCTTGAAGGAAAGGCTGCTGGACAATGTCTCCTACACGGAGAGAAGATGTCAGACCCAGAGTCTGGGTGAATGGCTCCTGGCGACGCCAGGTGCAGCGAAGTGAGCAACGCGGCTGTGAAGACCATCTCTGAATGTCTCAGAGCAACTCCAACCATGTTCCTTAGTATTCGTAGTTAGCACAGTTAGTATTGTTAGTATTCCTTGTTAGGGCAACCAGGACGTCACCAAGCCACAGGGTCTGCAGCCACGTCTGCTGATGAGGAGAAGTAAGGACAAGCTCCTCGGGGCCGTCACTGCGAGCAGCTTCACCAGGTGAACTTGGTCCAGCACATCCTCACTGCGGCCCAGGTCGACAGAGCGCGTCCACTTGTAGCCGTAACCTGAAAGCTGAAGTGATGAAGGACGTGGGTTTCCCCCAGCGTCCCTAAACGCTTTCAAGTGATGGACACCGCAGACACGCTGTCCTTACTCTTGGAGCATGCCGGCTGCAGAGAGCTATTTTACTGTGTCCCTGAACGTGAGTCCACCAAGGAGTATAAGACCTGAGGCACGTTCCAGGGAATACTATCTGCCCTACACCACTATCGTCCACCAGGACCTGAGACCCTGGAATATGCCTCTAGATACTAATTATAAAAATAGCTGATTTTTTCTTGAGCACCAGATTTACGGCAGGTCAGAACCTGGATAGCCCTTGTGCAACTCCAACTCACACTACCCCAGAAAAGTTCTAGGACCAAAAATATGATGGCCCTGTGATGGACATGTGGCAACTGAAGTCATTCTATACAGCATGGTGACTGTGACCTTGCCATTTCTGACAAACCTCTGTGAAGCTGAGGAAATAGATTCTATGTGGCAGGTCTAAGACCCCAATCTTCATTTCTTCAGAACTAGAAAGCCGCAGGAACAAATTTGGTGCCTTCCAGCGCAGGGAGAGGCTTACCTACGTCTATCTCATCATGGGCCAAACACTGGCCAGGAGACACTAAGGTTATACCGAGAGCCACTGCCCCTGATCAGTAGGACCAAGAAAAGACATACTCCATGGGATCCAAGGTAGATCACATCAAAAAATCCTTTTGGGGACAAAAATTTGCTGACACCATAGCCTGGTACCTGATCCTGGGCTATAGGATACCTGAGGAAGAAGGCTGTGTCATCAGAGTGAACCCTTGTCTTCTGCAGATTCCACTGAGAGCTACAATCCAACCCTATCACCCACCCTGGGAAAAAAAACTCACACATTAAATATTAAGTTGAGAATATTAGGAAAAGGGGCACAGTTCTTCATATGCTCTCATTTAAGTGTGTCCAAACTGTCTGTCTGGTCTAAATATTCTGTATCAATAAATTGTGAGATATAATAAAGCCATGAGATCAGGAGGTGAGTACAACTGAAAAGACAGTTTATTACTCAAGAATTCCCTGCAGGAGGGCACTGCACCACAGGCAGAGCCACACAGGGGCAGCAGGCTTGGTCAGGAGGCAGAGGGGGAGGAGGGGGACTACGAGCAGGAGCCTGTCCTCTGTTTCCTGCAGGGAGATGAGGGGGGTCAGCAGACTTGGGATGGGCCAGTGCAAGTAATGCCAGGGCTGTGGGGCACAGGGCTGTCCACAGCGGTGTGGTTTCTGTGGCGCAGTGATTAGCACAGGGACCAGAGACCCCACTGGGAGAGCCCACAGGGGAAGGAGTTGGGTGTGGACACCGGATTGGTTAGCTTATATTTGAAAAGTGCAGCTTGAAAGGAGGATTCCTCCAGAAGGGATGGGGGTGAGAGGGAAGCAGGATCCCCGGGGCAAGGTGCCTCAGCAATATCAGCTTGTCCAGGACAAGTACTGTCCACCATACATGGAGAGAAGATATTACACCTTTATGTTTACAGAAGCCAGAAACATGGTCAGTGCCATGGCTCGGATGTCATCTCAGAGAAGTTTCCTTCCCTGTGCCATCTGTGGTGGAAGCCTCCCTTCCCCACATCTCCTTAGCCATCACCCACCACACAGCCTTCATGGCATTCCAAGCCTGTCCCCCTCATATCATCCAGAGTAAGACTCCTCACAGTGGCCCCCAAGGCCTTCAGGATCTGGGCTCCCAACCTCCCACGTCCTTCTCCCACTGCCGCCCATCCCCTAGCCCACTCTGTCCCCTCCCTCCCACGTCCCTCTCCCACTGCCGCCCATCCCCTGGCCCACTCTGTCCCCTCCCTCCCACGTCCCCCTCCCACTGCCCTCACTTCTGAGCCACTACTTCACTGTTTGTGACTTAAGCTGAGGCCCCAGCCAAGTCCTTCTCTGTCCAGCTGGGTCTCTAGAAGTAGGCAGGCTGGGGTCAGAGCCGTGGCACTGGGAGGGGACACGGGTCAGGGATCCAGGGCTGCCCCTCCTCCTCACGCTCTCCCCACGATCTAGCACACTGAATACCCCCAGCTATGTGGCCATCCCCAGACAGTATTCGGTTTTGTTTGAAAGTGACTGCCTGGTCTAGAACTGAAACGCAAGGTGAATCGTAAAGTCCTTGGAGGTTTCCCAGATTTTATCAACACCAGATAATTCTTTCCAGGCTTCTCCCAGGGGAGGAAAACTGAAAACTCAAAACACCAGCCAGTTTGGTTGAAACTGGCCTTTCAAGGAAACCTTTTAAGGTTTTTTCTTCCTCCTAAAGTAATGAGGTGTCTCTCAGGGCCATGTTTGCCCACAGTGCAGGGGAAGGAACAGTCTCTGGGGGGAGAGAGAATCTCCCTGAGAGATGGGGACTCAGCACTCCCAGTGCACAGAGGGGGAAACTGAGGCCTGGGATATGGAGGATCCCCCAGAGGCACATGTCTGGGAGGCAGCAAAGCACATGTCCTGGGTGTGGAGTCCTAGTGCCATCCCTTACCAGCAGTGCGGCCTCGGGCACTTTTGAACAAGCATGCTACGGAAGTGAGATGTGACTAGTTAGCTCAGGGTGTGGGGTTTACAGCTTGGGTAGTCCTGGATACAGCTTAAGTAACGATGGTTACTTAATAGTAACCAATAGTTTAGGTAGGGAGGTTTTTGGGGTTTTTTTTTTTACAGTTTTTGGCTGGGACTGGGCTTGAACCTGCCACCTCTGGCATATGGGGCTGGCACCCTACTTCTTTGAGCCACAGGTGCCGCCCTAGGTAGGGAGGTTTTTTGTGAAACTTGAGACTTTTCTTCCTTGTTCTGAAGCTTATTCGTGGAATCCCCTCTGAGGGGGAAAGGAGAAGGCAGGCGGCCTGGGAACTTGCCCGGAGTAGGGGGCGCGCTGGGCCATTCCCTGAGTCGACTCTGGGGGAAGGGAGGAGGAGGGAGGCAGGCCCATTTCAGGAGCCCACATTCTTCCCCACATCCTTCCCTGTGATTATCTTAAGGTTTCACTATGATTGGGAGGATGTTTATCTCAGAAGACTCTGAGGAGGCTCAAGAGGCTGGGGTGCCAGCCACATACACGGGAGCTGGTGGGTTCGAATCCAGCCTGGGCTCACCAAACAATGACAACTACAACCAAAAAAATAGCGGGGCGTTGTGGCGGGTACCTGTAGTCCCAGCTACTTGGGAGGCTGAGGCAAGAGAATCGCTTAAGCCCAATAGTTGGAGGTTGCTGTGAGCTGTGATGTCCCAGCACTCTACCAAGGGTGACATAGTGAGACTTTATCTCACACACACACACAAAAACGAATGGAGATTATTTTGACGTTACTTCCTATCTGATAAAGTTAAATTTTTCTAGGTTTGTTTCTTCTGTTTCATTATAAGAATTATAACTGAGGCAGAATAGTTGAGTGACTACTCTCGCTGTTCTCCAGAATTGCTGGCCTCCTGATAATAAAGCTTGTTAGACCGAATCCCTGTCTCTGTATGTGGCTGACAGTGACAGGAGGCTGGATCCTCTTCATCTGAAAATAAGGGGAAAATCCCAGTCGAAGAGTTATCCTGTGAGGAAGGAGAGTAATTGGCATGAAGAATCAATCTGCTCTTTGTCAGCACCTGTCAGTAGGACCTTAGTTATTCTCATTCCAAAAAGATTATTTTGGAAAAACTCCAGGAGTGCCTTTCCCGTGCTCTCACCCCACCTCAGCCATCCACACAGGTTTCCCGGACCAACCATGGAAAGATTTCCCCACATGTTGAGCAGTAAACACAAGCCGGGATCCTCTAATTCAAATTTTCTGACATGATCCAACCAATGACAGTATCAGATCCCACTGTTAGCGAAAGTTCAGTGCTTGTTTTTGTGTGTTCTCTCCGGAAACACAAGAGCAAGTGGTTTTTGAGAAGAAGGAAATGGAAATTTATTACTTTGTCAGCAAAAGAGGAAAAATGACAGACTGCTCATCTCAGAATACTGATTTCTCCTGAACAGAAGCCAAAATTATAGAGCGTTTAAAACAGCTTCAGCCTCCCAACTTGTCATCAACTACAATTAATGTCCCGCTCTGCCCACCTGGGAGGCCTGCCCTGAAGCTCTCTGCCCACCTGGGAGGCCTGCCCTGCCAGTCAACCAGGCACTGGCCCCAGGCTCATCCTCTGTAGTATAAAAGAAGACATTTCCCCACCCCTTTGACCACCACCAGAGACAGGGCACAGGTCTCAGTTTCCAAAAGAAGTTTTTTTTTTTTTTTTTTTTTTTTTGAGACAGGGCCTCAAGCTATCCCCCTGGGCAGAGTGCCGTGGCATTACAGCTCATAGCAACCTCCAACTCCTGGGCTCAAGCGAGTCTCCTGCCTCCGCCTCCCAAGTAGCTGGGACCACAGGCGCCCGCCACAACGCCTGGCCATTTTTTGGTTGCAGCCATCATTGTTGTTTGGTGGGTCCGGGCTGGGGATTCGAACCCGCCACCTTAGGTGCATGTGGCTGGCGCCTTAGCCGGTTGAGCTATAGGCGCCGAGCCCCAAAAGAAGTTTTTAAAGAGACAGAAAACATGTTTGTTTTTGTTTGTTTCTTTCTTTTTTCTTTCTTTTTTTTTTTTGAGACAGTCTCACTCTGTCACCCTGGTGTTGGATGTTGTGGTGTCATCATAGCTCACAGCAACCTCAAACTCCGGGGCTTGGGCAATCCTCTTGCCTCATCCTCTCAAGTAGCTAGAACTACAGGCACCCATCACGATGCCCAGCTAGTTTTTATATTTTAATAGAGATGAGGGCTCCCTCTTGCTTTGGCTGGTCTTCAACTCCTGAGCTCAAGGGATCCACCCGCCTTGGCCTCCTAAGAATGCTAGGATTACAGGCATGAGCCACTGCACCCAGCCAGACAGAAAACATTTTTGTCATTTTTTTAGGCCATTTCCTGTTACAGGGTAAGGGCTCAATCCCCAATGCTGGCCCCCATTTCAGACACCACACTTATGTCTGGGCCTCCCAAACTTCTGACCAACTGGCTTCAAGCTGAGGTTCTCATGACCCTGTCTATGGGTTTGATTAACTTGCTACAGTGGCTCCCAGAACTGAGGACAACATTTACTTACATCAACTGGTTTATCACAAGGGATATTACAAAGGATCCAGAAGAGATCCACAGGGCGAGGTGTGAGGGAAGGTATGCAGAACTTTGGTGCCCTCTCTGGGTGTCCTACCCTCCCCAGACTTCCATGTGTTCAGCCACTGGGAAGCTGAGACCTGCTGGGTTTCTATGGAGGCTTCAGTATACAAGCATGACTGATTAAACCATTGGCCGTTGGCGATCAACTTGACCTTCAGCCCCTCTCTGCCCCGGAGGCTGGGGTGTGGGGCTGAAAGTCCCAATCCTATAATCAAGCCTTTATCTTTCCAGTGACCAGCCTTATCCAGAAATCCCCTAGCTCCCTAGGGGCTGTCAGCCACCAGTGAACTCATTAGCATACAAAAAGATAGCACTCTGGAAATACCGAAGATTTTAAGAGTGTATGTCAGAAACATATTTCACAATATCATGAAGGCAAACAGTAAATCTCTTACTACCTCTTATTATATGAAAATCTTGCTCAGAAGAGAAAATAAATTTTGACTTTAATATTAGTGTATAATCGGCTCGGCGCCTATAGCTCAACCGGCTAAGGCGCCAGCCACGTACACCTAGGGTGGCGGGTTCGAATCCTCAGCCCGGACCCGCCAAACAACAATGATGGCTGCAACCAAAAAAAAAAAAAAAAAAATTAGTGTATAATCAAGACCAAAGCTAATTTTCTTTTTCAGACAGAGTCTCACTTTGTCACCCTCAGTAGAGTGCGTGGCATCACAGCTCACAGCAACCTCCAACTCTTGGGCTCAAGCGATTCTCCTGCCTCAGCCTCCCAAGTAGCTGGGACTACAGGTGCCTGCTATAATACCTGGCTATTCTTTGTTGCATTTGTTATTGTTGGTTAGCTGGCTTGGGCTGGGTTCAAATTGCCAACTTTGGTATATGTGGCCGGCACCGTAACCACTGTGCTATGAGCACTGAGCCTAGATCAAAACTAATTTTTATAAAACCCTATTGTTGTAAAACAGAAGCCCAAACTCTGGTCTTTCAGCAGGATGCTTTTGATATTAATGCTCAATTTTGTTTTTTTTAGAAGAAGGAAAAAGAACTTTATTAATCTGCCAGCAAATGAGGAGGAGTCTGCGAGACTGCCATCTAAAAGTACCAGCATTCTGCTTCTGAGCAGAAATACAGAGCTTTTAAAGGGAATGGTTCTTGGCTCAGCGCCTGTGGCTCAAGTGGCTAAGGCACCAGCCACATACACCTAAGGTGGTAGGTTCAAATCCAGCCCGGACCCACCAAACAACAATGACGGCTGCAGCCAAAAAATAGCCTGGTGTTGTGGCAGATGCCTGTGGTCCCAGCTACTTGGGAGGCAGAGGCAGGAGACTCGCTTGAGCCCAGGAGCTGGAGGTTGCTGTGAGCTGTGATGCCAGGGCACTCTACCCAGGGGGACAGCTTGAGGCTCTGTCTCAAAAAAAAAAAAAAAAAGGGAATGGTTCTCCTTAGCCCCATCTTTAGCTAAGACAATCTCGTAACTGCTCCCCAGATTCATCCCACCTCCCGAGGCACGAAGAACAAACAGCACTCCCCTGATTCTGCAACCACTGGCCAGAGGCAAGCTTGTAGGTTTTAGTTCTCAAAAAGGGTAAAGTAGTTTTGAAGACACAGGAAACATTTTTACCATTTTGTTTCAGGCCCTTTTCTGTTATGTTTCCCGCTGTTAATGTCACCCTTCCACAGCAAGGGAGGAGGGACGATGCCGTCATCCAGCTACTTCCTGCTGAACTGGGGTGACGTTTTAGATGGAAGGCACAGATGACCAGGTGAAAAACGGTGTAGGCAGCAACTACCACTGTGAGGACTGACAAGCGGCAACACTCTGTGGCCTAGCACACGTTGTCAGATACAGGGCTGGACTAGAAAGACACGTGAGACCTTGAGTTCAGAGCGAGTTGTGCCCTGCCGGGGATCTGAGACACTGGCTTCTGCAAAACCAGAAACCATGTACCAAACCAGGTTTAGGACGACACACCCAGCAACAAGCATATCAACACAAGAGGTGAGAGCTCAGGAAGGTGTAGTCCCTTTATCCTAGATACAGAGCAAATAACCAAAAAGTATTTGCAAAAGTGTCAATAACCCATATTTTAATTTCTTCTCTTTTTCTCAGATACTTTACTTAAGGGTGACTCCTCCACTGGGGGCTACACCTCTCTTTACTTGGGTATGAAGGACCCCAGGTTTCACTTCTGACAATTCTAACAAGGTGTGAGCTGTGAGAGGAACTTCATAGGGTCCCTTCCACTTCTGTTTCTAACGGGCAGAGACCTGAAAAAGGCAAAATCATTAGCCTGGCATTGTGGCCGGTGCCTGTCGTCCCAGCTACTGGGAGGCTGAGGCAAGAGAATAGCTTGAGCCCAAGAGTTTGAGCTGTGATGATGCCACAGCCCAAGAGTTAGTGCTGTGAGCTATGATGATGCCACAGCACTAAGGTGACCAGATTTTAACATTGGTAAAGCGGGACACCATGGTGGGGTGTGGGAGGGGGGCTGACAGCAGTGCAAACTTTGATAAGCAGTTCTCAATAATCACTTCTCAACAATTATTTGTTATTATTACAGTTTAACATTATAAAACTAACAAAAAGAATATAAAACTCATATCCTGGTGAAATAGCCACATGGCAGCCGAAAACATATATTCCCTTAGTGTTCTCCCGCCCGGTCGTGCATTCTTTCCAAAAATCGGGACTTTTAAAAAATGCCACGGGACACGGGACAAATTGTTAAAAATCAGGACTGTCCCGCCAAAAGTGGGACCTCTGGTCACCCTATACAGCACTCTACTGTGGGGGACAGAGTAAGACTCTGTCTCTGGGGAAAAAAAAAAAAGCAAAATCATGTGTGGTGGTTAGCGCCTAATATATTATTTACTGGCTTTTCTCTGCTGATGATTGTATTACTGTATATACCTCAGAGTGCTAGGAAGGGTCTCTTCGGGGTTTAACTTAAGCCTGCTTTCTGAAAGCTTCCCGTGTGCGGAGTAGGGCTAGCAGCAATGCCCTATCCTGCTTTACATGGGTTTTCTGCATCAGTGCCGGGATGTATGCAATTTTCATTCTAGACATAGAGCTTTGCTTGCTTGCTGGGTTCCTTCCCCTACAAAGGAGGGTCCACTGTCCATAAACATCTCAATGACTTGCAGGGCCATTGAGTTTACCATGAGTAACAGTTGACTGGGTTCCTATGGGAAGAGCATTCAGAGAAGCTCATGGGAAGCCACAGGACGCCGTGCAGTGCAGACAGTGGGAAGCAAGTTTCCTCCAAGCGACACTGCCATGGAGCAGCCAGACACCCTGGTTCCTCCAGGAGGAGGCACTGGGCTGCGTCTGCACCTGCCTGCACATGGTATCCGTCACCAGTGAGCCATCTTCCCTCGGCCCGGCGTCTGGGCTGCTGCCACCTCCTCCTGTCGTCCTCTGAGGACTGTTCCTGCCCTGTACCGGTGTACTCACACAGGAACTCTGAGAAGACTGTGTCCCTGGCCTGCAGCTCCTGGTGGGAGCCCATCTCAGAGAGAATTCCTTCAGAAGGGTTCTGCTAACCTCAGACTTGGCTTTCTTCTCCTTAGGTAGAACAAGTCTCTACCCCTCCTAAAAAGGTATCTGCCAACACAAGCCCAGGCATCGGAGTGAAACTGAAACCTCGTTTCACCCTTCAGTAGGTCCTTGGTCTCGGGGATTCCAGCCCATGGACCACAGATCAGTGGTAAGATAGGATTTTTATTAGAAATTAGAAAGGAATACAGAAGAAGTAAAAAGCACCAGAGCTTCTGGGAGGGGGAAAGAACTGAACTGAGGAGTCTCTACGTGGGCTCTTCATCTGGGGGTATTAGGTCTAGAGGATTACACGTGGCTGGCAGTTGGTAGATGGAAAAACATCTTTTCAAAGTTAGTGAGTGTATTAACAAATGAATGGATGTAGTTCCTCCCCCACTAGGGCGAGGTTATCATCCTTCTCAGTCTTTGTCTCTGAGAAGGGATTAGGGTATGTGCGCCCACTCAAGGTGGAACCACCCAAAAAACCATCTCAGGCTGCTTTGCTCACGATCTTATCAAAGCCCAGAGGGTGTGTCCCAAAAAAGACAGTCTGCTTGTGCCTGGAAATGAAGGTCTAACCTCTGAGCTCACCTGGGCCTAGAGAATGGGGGACTCCCTGTCTAGCCCTGAGTGGTGGAATCCTGCATTAATACTGCCAGCCACCAAATGGGTGGACCCCCACATGTTGGGCTCCCTGTGTAGTGAATCACATTTCTGTCCTTGGGCCACCCCAAGCACTAAACAAGTGAGTTGTAAATGGGGTTCTTTCAAATGATGTCCCACCAAAATCCATCACAGCATCACGGTCACAATGTGTGTATTATGCAGGTGTTTCATAAGAGGCTGAAAAAAACCTTTGGGTAGGAGACAAGTCTATGAGAGTTCCATCTCCATGTAGCTGTGCCATCCCAAGTGTCAGAGCTGCAGTCTTCAATTTTACTTAGGAGCTAAACCTAGGTCTGTTGAGTCGTGAACTTTATATTTTAAATATATATATATATATATTTTAATTATATTTAAATATATATATATATCTTTTTGTTTGTTTGTTTGTTTTAGAGACAGAGTCTCATTTTATCACCCTCATGGCATCACAGCTCACAGCAACCTCCAACTCCTGAGCTTAGGCGATTCTCTTGCCTCAGCCTCCCAAGTAGCTGGGACTACAGGCGCCTACCACAATGCCTTTTTTGTTGCAGTTTGGCTGGGGTTGGGTTTGAACCTGTCATCCTCGGTATATGGGGCCAGCACCATGTTTCTGATTAACGTGAGGGTATAAATGATTAGGTTACAACGTTTGCATGGGTTGGGGAAGGTCCTTGTGGTAGTCCTACCCTGCACCCAGGACGTGCGCCATATACCCTTACATTGTGCCCATTAGGTGGGAGCACACTGATTTCCCTCCCTCCTCCTTCTCTCCCCTTTCTCCTCCCTCTCCCAAACTTGAATTAAATTGGAAGCTTTTTTATTGCCTCATCAATTTCAGTGCTTGATATTGATCTGTTCAGGAGATTGCTGCAAGCACTCCCAGCCTGTTCCCCCACCCAGCCTGTTCCCCC
>NW_003852496.1:3304623-3311099 GCF_000181295.1 Otolemur garnettii | reverse complement strand
TGCCTGGACACTGGGTGGCGATCTGGAGTTAGGAAACACAAAACACAGCACCTGATTCTGTTGGGTAAGTTGGAGGGTGGGAGAAGACACTATTTAGTTGCTGTGGAGACGTCGTGGTCCCATCTTCCTGATTTACTTGCCCTCAATCAGGGTGTGGTTGCTTCACTAGCATTCAGTCCCCACAAGGTTGGGAGCCTGAAGCTCTCACTAGAATTCTTGGGAGACATGCTTCTACCTTCCAAACAGTGCCCTGGGGCTACAAAAGGACTAGCCCTGGGGTGCAGAAACCACCTAACTTACCCCACAGTGGCTGCCCAAGCTCAGCAGGCATGCCAGAATTGGCCATGTGCTGGGACCCTGAGGGCTGTTCCTCTCCAGTGGCCCTCCCACAGTGGCAGTGCCCTGCTAGCAGCCAAGCCATCCCAGACTTCCACCTTGCTCAGTGGTTCAGTCCCAGCTGCCAGGCATCATTCAAATTCAGTCACTCACTCTGGTCCTCCTGAGGCAGCTCCAGGGAGTACTCAAGTCTACAGAATCTTCAGGACAGGCCTTCCCTGTCTCCAGCCCTCTCTGCAGGCACAGAGGCACCCATCTTCAGTGCCAGTCTTCCACAGCTCCTGACCTCCTCATAGGCTCTTGGAGTCCCCCACTGTTTTGCTATGTCCCTGCTATGAAGTTTCTGGGCAGGACAATCCAGCCAGAGGCTGGAATACACTTTCCTTGATCTCACCAAGAGCAGCCAGTGCAGAGCTGTCTCTAGTCTGCCTTCTTGGGCCCTCACACATTGAGGCCTGACCTTTAAAAAGAACTGCTCCACTATGGCAATCTCCTGCATGCTTCACTAGGCCCTGGTATTTGTTCACCAAGAGCTTAGCAGTGCCATCATAGGTAAGTTTCTGTCACTTTGGGAACAGCTCATGGTGGTCTCCCTACTTGCCTAGGTCTGCATGCCGTGCCTGCTGCAGGGAGTTCTCAGTTGCTGCGTAGTGATGACTGCTTTACAGCTACCTGGCTTGCAGAGTGCTATGTACAGCTGGTGCCAGGGGCTGGGCCATGGCAGGAAAGTGGGCAGCTGTCCTACAGACTGCTTCTGCCCAGGCAGCGTGGCACCAATTGAATGCCCACTGTCAATTTCCATCTGGGGCTTTGGCAGAGAAGAATGGGCCCCTGTCATTCATAAAGGTTCACTAACTGGGTCCCTACTGTAATTTTAGACCCAGGACATTTATGGGGATATCCTGGATTTGAAGGAACTATTTGCTTTCCTGAGGGTTTGGGGTTTTTCTGCAATTTTTTGGCCAGGACTGGGTTTGAACTTGCCACCTCTGGTATATGGGGCCAGCACCCTTCTCCTTGAGCCACAGGAACTGCCCACTTTCCTGAGGGTTTTTTGTTACCCAAAGCCCTTTGCAATTTGGGGCAAGGTTCTTTCCAATATCCTTTTGTCCAAAAAGCTTGCTGATTGTACCCCACTCCATGGAGTGCCTTTGCTGTTTGGGGATCTTTAGCTGGCCTAACTATCATCATGTGCATAATTTTTAGTTTACTTCAAAGTCTATATTAACCAGGTCTGAAGGATTCATGCTAATTGCCTTGCCTTAGCTATGAGAGCCCTCTGAACAAATTGAACTCCCATTTGGGAAAGGAGAGACCTCTCCCAAACCCTAGTCTTACCCCAGTACTTGTGGAATTGGAGAATTTGTTCAGGCAGCACCACCCCCAGCCCTTCCCATGGGGCCAAGATGGTGGCAGGGGCAGGTATTCCTTCCCCTTGCCGCATGCCTCTCAGGCACAGTCGACATGCACTGGTCTTCCCTCCCACCAGGGCTGCTCCTAGGCTGTGGCTTCTAGCACCTTGTCCCAGCCAGCTGAAGGGCTCTGGCAGTGGTGGGAGGACCTCATTTATCAAAAACACAAACACACATCATTTTGTCCCCCATAAACAAAATGGGTTTATCTCAAGCACAGTGCTTGAGACTCAGCATTTCGACTCTGTAGCCTTATCGTAATTTAAAACCTTCCAAGCCTTTATGTTACCTGATGGGCATTTCTCCCTGTGGCTGCATCAGAAGGACAAGAACAAGTGGTTGAGGAAAAGGAAAGAGGAATTTATTAATATGCTAGCAGAGGAGCAGAAGGGTGGACTCCCATCCCAAAGTCCCATCGTCCGCCCCATAAGCACAAATACAGACCAGAGCTTTTAAAGGGAGGGTTTTCAGTGTCAGAGTATTTTACAGTTAATGGTTCTGATCAACCCCATTTTCAGTGAAGAAAATCTTGTGACCTCCACCCACCCAGACCTCCTGGACTGCCAGGGCAATTCTCTTGAGCCATCTCCCGTGGTAGGAAGAACAGAGTACACATCTCCTCCCAATACCTGGCCTGAGGCAGGGATGCAGGTTTTAGTTCTCAAAAACGTTGAGGGGGGTTTTTAAAGAGATAGGAAACATTTTTACCATTTTTCAGGCTACTCTCTCTGTTACATTTAGACATAGCTTAATTTCTCTGATCAATTACAAATCACAGACTCTTTCAATTTACCTACAACTGGTAATACCTCCCATTTTGAAATATCACAGGTCAAATGTCTCCAAGACCCTTGGGCTGTCCAGTAGCACCAGTCTGGTCACTCAGCAGAACTAGCAAGTTTAGTCACGTCAAAATGATAAAGGGGAAATGGGAAATGAAGTGGCTGGGACTCCAGTGCGGCAGAACAAAGTACAGCTTGTGGTTGGTTTTTTGGGGTGGTTGTGTTTGTTTTTGAGACACAGTCTCACTCTGTGAGACTGCCTGGATAGAGTGCTGTGGCTTCACTGTAAGTAGCTGGGACTATAGGCATGTGCCAGTATACCTGGCTAGTTTTTCTGTGTGTTTTTTTTATTTGGGGTTTTGTCCATTTTTCCTCACTTAGAATCTATGTCCAACAATAGCCAGGACCTTTTTTTTTTTTTTTTTTTTTAGTAGAGATGTGATCTCTCTCTTGCTCAGGCTGGTACAGTTTTATTTAAAGCAAATCATAGATAAGCATAGATTTTCCAGGAGAGGGGAAAAGGGTCCCCCTTGCTAGTGAGAGGAGACACCACAGAGGCAGTAATCAGTATAAACATTTCATCCAATTCCTCCTACATCTATAAGAATTCTCACCGACTCCCCTTAGGCCTTCAGGTGTCTTGTCCTGGTCCTATTGGTTGTGGGTTACCTTAGTTGCTACCTAAAACCCAATTTCCTTTATTCTGTAGTAATAATTATTAACCGCTATTTTATTAATAATTATTAACTGCCTGAGATAGCATCTGTGCCTGGGGGGCAGTTAGAGACCCTTTTTTTATGGGTCCATGGGGGTGGGGAAGTTCTACAGCTTCCCTGGAAAGTTAGGTCCTTTGGTGCAAATTTCTGGGATAGGCTAACTAGGTCCTTTGTCTTAGGAGGAGAGAAGAAGGGAGAAAGGGAGGAGAAGGAGAATTTGTGTGTGGATGCATTAAGCACCCCCCAATACCCCCAACTCTCAGTAAAAGGGGTAGTGGGGGTGATAGTCTGTCTTTTGAAATTGCTTCTGGATGGACAGGGTCACAGTTGTCCTCAGTGGGATGAGTTGGGTGTTGGTAGGGCTGTGTGGGTTTGGAGTACATTGAGAGACGGTTTGGGAGTGGCAGAAATTGGGTGGCAGTTGTGGCTGTCATCTTTTTTATCCCGTCTTGAATAAATGAGAACAGGAATTAGATGACATAAAGGGTGGTGGTTAATAACAGGAGGATTGCAGTGAGGGGGCCTCCCAGGCTGTCAAACCAGGATTCTTCATTCTGAGATGGAAGGTGGGTGGCTCGTTCCCACAGCCAGGTGATTCCCTCTCAGACCAGACCAGACTAGACTTGGTGTAGAAACAGTCAGACCAGAACAAATTTGGTAGTCTGGAAACAGCATGACTCCTGTAAGAAAGTGCAAAGGCCCCCTTCCCTCTGCCGTGATCAGATCTGTCTCTAGGATAGTTGGGAGGAGATTAACTGCAAAGTAATAAAAGGGTGAGCAAGATAACTTTATCTTCTAGAGAACTGAGAAACCGTGGAATATATGAAGGGGGGCTGTATTTTACTTTTTATTTTAATTATGGAGATAGGAGAGAGAAATAAAGGTCTTTAAAATTTAGGAAGAGGATGTGGCTTTGATATTATCAGAATTAATGTGCTTGCCTGTGTCAGAGAGTGAGTCGCTTAACATCCTGGAGAGACAAAGCTGAACCCATTTTCAAGTCAACATGTTGCTCAAACTGAAAGCCATTCCCATGGGTCCATGGGTGTGCAGGGTGTTGATTTAGGGGACCAGAAATCACTGGTTCCAGAAAGCCAGATGGAGTCTCCTGTTCTAAGGAGATTATAGTTTTCCTTCTAGTTCCTTTCTCCTTTGCTGAGAGAACACAGTTCTAGGGGTTTAGTGAAAGATGCCTCTTGGAGCATTTTATTTTAGGGACCCAGAGTCTCTGGGGGGGCAGGTCTCTATAATTGGGGGAGGGTGGTTTTCTTGCTTGGGGTTTTTGAGTAACTATCTCTGCACAGAGGAGAGACCAATGGGAGAGAAAGGGGTGACACAGAGACCCCAGGGCCACCATTCCTGCCCTCTTGGAGTGTACTATTGCTTATTAGCTTAATCTTTGTGTCCCTCACTTTGTTTTCTTTCTTTCTTTTTTTTTTTTAGAAACAGAGTCTCACTTTGTTGCCCTCAGTAGAGTGCTGTCACATCACAGCTCACAGCAACCTCCAGCTATTGGGCTTAGGTGATTAGCTAGAACTACAGGCACCCATCACAACACCCAGCTATTTTTGTTGTTGCAGTTTGGCCAGGGCTGGGTTTGAACCTGCCACCCTCTGTATATGGGGTCCGCGCCCCACCCACCGAGCCATAGGTGCCGCCCCTTCACTTTCATTCTTTGGTTGTGAGGAGACAAGGACTGAGGTATTCACATCAACCACCAGTACAAGTCATTGTCCTGGTTTAGAAAAAAATGGTTTGGTCTGTATTTTTGCAATCTCTGTAGTTTTATTCTCATTCTGTGGTTCTGATTGGTCCCTCTGTTGCAAATTTAAATGTATGCTCCCCCCTCCTTTTTTTTTTTGAGAGAAGGAAACGTGTGCCTTGTGGAATTCCAAAACTCTGCCTAAGAGGTGTATGGGAGCCAAGGAATACACAGAAAGGGATGAGTTCAGGGGCGGAAGGAGGATCTGGAGGTGAAAGTGAGGAAGCCTTAGCAAGGGCTGTGCTGTGTCTTCCTTACAAGTGGCCAGTGAGCCCTCTCTTTCCAGGCCAGCTCTGCCACTTGGCTACCTTGAAATAAGCTTTAGGTTTACTGACTTGTGAGTAAAGAGACAGAGATGACACCAGTGACTTAATGTGATTGGTTGGCTCTTAGTTACAACGGTTTCCCTGGGAATTCTGCCAGTTCCAATGCACCTTTTGTGTTATTTGTGCTCTTTTCATGGTCTAATAGTGGGAGCAACGCGCTGTAGGATGTAGATATTGGGCTACGTTGTCCTTGGAGACATAGGGAGATGCAAAGCTTTTGTTCCTGCTGTTAATGCTGTGAATACGTCAGGTCTCCTGACACTTTTAGGACCAAGACTAAGCTGGAAGGCCCCTATTTTTAGACTGTTTCTTCTTGTATGTAGCTGGATTGCTCAAGTCTGAAACTTAGGGTGAGTAGAATGGGAGAATTCAATATTAGTTCACTCAATCTTCAGGACAAATCTGTATTTTGCATTGATTTCATCATTTGACAGGTGGGTACTCAGAGACTTGGGGTAGGGAGTGACTTGCTCAAGGAGCAGGGATGGGGGAATAGAACAGACAAAATTAATGTGTCTTGTCTGAAATACACGGCTGAGAAGTAAGACTGGTTGGACCAGCACGCAACACCCACAGCAACACACCTAAGAAAGCAGAGATGCAAGTTCCCTGAGAACACTGCTTGTGCCGAGTGCCACTCAGTGCCCAGCAGGGCCCTACCTGCAGGCTAGCATCACCTTTGGTTTACAGATGAGCAGGCTGAGCTCTGACACAGCTCCTGACCTAAGTTTATTAAGTCATTTTACCACATTTCAGGTCAGACAATATGGGAAATGAGAACAGAGAAGAGAAGCAGAGGAAGAACAGTCATTGGAGTCATTGCCTGAGCCATCTGGTCCACCTGCAGGAAGGCACTGTAGTGTGGGATGTAAGAACACAGAGGCTTAGCAGCCCGGCCCATGGAGTCCAGAGCCTGCCTTTGCCGTTACTGGTGGTGTGACCCCAGTCTCATCACTTCTAAAGTGAAAATAAGGTAACAACACTGCGTTCACAGGCTTGTTTGGAGGATCAAGATGCGGCACATTTAGGGGTATAAAGCAGTGACCAGCGCAAGAAGCACTCCTTAAACACCAGCTGCTGGCTCGCCGCCTGTGGCTCAAGTGGCTAAGGCACCAGCCACATACACTTGAGCTGGCGGGTTC
>NW_003852496.1:3292223-3304411 GCF_000181295.1 Otolemur garnettii | reverse complement strand
AAAAAAAAAAACCACCAGCTGGTAGTATGCTCCTCTTTGAGGGCACTAGCTCCCAGACAAGGGTAGGGCTAATACAAATGTGGTTGCTTGGGGCTCAATGAATCTGCCTGATGGACATGCCAGCTCCTAGGAAGGATGACTGTGTTTACACCCATACTGTACTTATGTTTCAGTGAAGCTGGGAAGACATTTTTTTGAGTTAACAAGTTGACGCTGGATATTGTAATAAAACTCCCTCCAACGTCAGTGGCTTAATACGTATTTCCTGCTCCTATAACCATCCAGTGTGGGAGTCCCTGTTTTATGTGGCTTTCCTGCAGACGGTTGGTGCTCACAACTAGGCTCCTTCCATCTTGCACTGCCAGCCCCTCGGGCCTAGAGTCCGATGCTTCCAGCTGATGGAAAGGAAGCAGCAAGGAAGAGCCCCCACCTTGTACAGGCTGGACAGAAGTCACGTAACACTGCCATTCACGTTCCCTTTGTGAGAGGGTCCTCTGGTGGCTGGGCGCCGGGGAAGGCAGTCCCCAGCTGGCAGCTGCCTCACACTACAACAGCATGCTATGGATAGAGGCCCAGAGATTTGGGGGCTGTTAGCTGCCTCTGCCACAGCACTACCAACAAGTCATAGGCAGTGCAGTGGGGGGCTCAAAGATGAACGCACTGCCCAGGGTCACCAGCGCATAGGTGCTGCAGAATTGCTTTGTAGCCTTGGCCTTGTTTCTCCATCCTGCTCTCTCTTCTACTGATGCCACAGGCTGGGCTGTCATGCCTGAGGGACTCCCCCACATTGCCTAACTGTGGGGACGCCTCATCAGGAGACTGTGGATTCTAAACCACAGCAGGAGCACTGGGTGTGTGGGCTCTAAGACACAGCCCCAATCTCTGACAACACTACCTGCCGAGAACCGCAACACGCTGGGTTAGTTTGCTAGGGCTGCCAGAACAAAGTATGGTCTGGAGGCAAGAGGTCTGGGTTCAGGATGTTAGCAGGACACGGGCCCTCTGAGGGTGTGGCCAGGCCGGCCTCTCTCCTACCTTCTGGTGGTTTGCTGGTGAGTGTGAGTGGTTCTTGGCTTGTAGATGTGTCACTCCAATCCCTACCTCAGCTTAATAGTGAGGGATCTGGAAGTGGTTTTCTACTCAGTGTTCCTGAGACCCTACATCAGCCTTCTGGCACACTAAGAGTACGGCTCAGTAAGAGTGCTAGTTTTGGGTAAGCTATAACGTGAAAAGGTTTATGGGTGTGATTATACAGGAAGAACATTCAGAAGTATGACGAGGAAGGTAATAGTACTTCACAACAACTTACTAAAAAGATTCATTCTGTAAAATGGGCATTCAGTCAAAAGGCCACAATCAAGGATCCAGAAGGTCTCATGAAGCTCCAAGGCCACAAGTTCCCCACTCCAACGGTGAATATAGGAACCTCTGTGTTTTAAGGAAACTGTTAAAACAATACACGTATCTCTCAAAGACTAATACTCAAGTATAAGATGGAATTCTCACGGTGCTACCATTTTTCACTTTTTTCTGATTTTTAAATGTAAGAGTAACATGAGGGCACACACGGTTGGGTTACAATGTTAGCACTTGTCAGGTGAGCCCGAGCTGTAGCTGTTTCCTTCACCCAGGAAGTGTGCCACATACCCGCGCTTTGCACCCTTTGGGTGGGAACTTACAAACCTTCTCCACTCTCTCCTTTTCTGGAATTTGGGTTTTTCTCTCAAGGGAGCAAACAGTTGTTAATTCATTAGTTTCAACTTAGTATTGAGTACATGTGGTGCTTGTTTTTTCATTCCTGCAATATGTGAGTGTTCTCCAAATCCATCCAGGTTGTTACAGTACAAAATCTCCCTCTTTTATAGTTGAATAGTATTTCGTACTGTACATATACCACAGTTTATTAATCCAGTCATGTGGTGAAGGACGTCTGGGCTGTTTCCCCATCTTTACAGTTGTGAATCGTGCTGTTCTAAACATTCAAGTGCAAATGTCCTTATAGTAAAATGACTTTTTTTTCTTTTGGGTATATGTAATGGGATTAATAGGGTTGCAAAATCAAACGGAAGGTCTACTTTTAGTCATTTGAGGACTCGCCATACTTCTTTCCATAAAAGCTGTACTAATTTGCAGTTCCATAAACAATGTGGGTACAGAAAGAAAGAAAGGAACACTCAGGGACTATTTTTCATTTTTATAGCACTATAGGAAGAACAATTTTTTTTTTTTTGAGACAGAGCCTCAAGCTATCCCCCTGGGTAGAGTGCCGTGGCTTCACAGCTCACAGCAACCTCCAACTCCTGGGCTCAAGCGAGCCTCCTGCCCCAGTCTCCCAAGTAGCTGGGACCACAGCTGCCCACCACAACGCCCGGCCATTTTTTTTGGTTGCAGCCATCATTGTTGTTCGGCAGGTCCGGGCTGGATTCAAACCCGCCACCCTAGGTGCATGTGGCTGGCGCCTTAGCCACTTGAGCCACAGGTGCCGAGCCAGGAAGAACAATTTTTGATTGTGCTACGTATTTTCATGAAGATTATTTTCACTTAAACATCGCAAAAGTCTGGTTTCTCTTCAGAGTGGAGAAAAATCGTTTGCCTTTTACAAAAGTTTTGTGCAATAAATGGCATTACGCTTATTTTTCAAGAAACGGATAAACTAGTAGAATGCCAGAACTCTTTTGCTAATACTCTACTGGAGTAATTAGAAATTATGCCTTAAAATTTTGCTATTTTTTGGGCAAAATTTGTGCCAGTAGATTTTTCACTTGGTGACCTGTGTTCACTCAAGAGGATTTGGACACATCATCAGATTACTTGACTCATCTGGCTACATCTGTTTTGGCAAAAACGTAGAGCAGGACAAACTTCAAACGGTTTTTACATGTCATTTTCTTTCTTTCTTTAACCTATCGAGGTAATTCACAAAGGCAGTTGTTTTCAAATGCCTTCTTCTGAGGCTGAATGCTAAAATAGGCCAGTATTGACCACTGCTGAAGAAACCAGGTAACAAACCTTTAACAGTAGACAAAACAGATGCCACAGACCATGAAAGATGCTTGCTGATATTTTGCAACGAAGAAAGTTTTTGAGCTTGGTTTTCTTGATGCCGTGTCAGCAATTCAATCTTTTATTGGGCTGTGCTTAACACGCTGAGATGAATATAGGATTTTGTGCAGTTTCAAAGAGTTAAGACAACAGAGGCAGGAATCTTTTCCGACACTTTGGTCATTGCTATGATCAACAAGCACAAGAGGGTAAAGAGAAGAGAGGCATTCTTCCTGTAGGAGCTTAACATCCCGGGGGAAAGTCGATTTGCCACGTTCAGGGTGTGACTGAGTTGTGCGATGCCCTGACAAGCGGGCCCTCCCGTTGGGCTCCTATTGCCAGCCCTGTACCATCCCACCCAATAGTTCCCATCCCTTCTCTGTTCCCTCTGTAGATTCTCTTCCTCTGTCCTCCTTATAGTGTTAGTGTTTTCCAAAAAAGTTTTATCCAGACCTCTCTCTGGCAGAACGTATCTTTTCTTTTTCTCTTCCAAAAAAAAAAAAAATACAAGGTGTCCCCAAAGTTGCTACAAATAGGAAAAATTAAACTCATATTTTATATATATACGCACACACACACACACACATATATATATATTTTTTTTTTTTTTTGCAGTTTTTGGCCAGGGCCAGGTTTGAACCTGCCACCTCCTACGGTATATGGGGCCAGTGCCCTACTCCTTTGAGTAGGGCAAATACAGGCGCTGGCGGCGTATTTTATATTTTTAATATTTATATGTTAATACATAGAGAAACAGTTTTTGGTATTTTGTAATTAAAGGTACATTTGAAGCAGAAATAAATCTTATGCTTCTTAGTGATCCTGAGACAGCAGAAGGGAGCTGCAGAAGAACATGTCCTCTAAAGATGAGAACAAATTTTACATTGAGCTAAAGTAATCTTGGAAAAAGCTACGTAACAAATAAACAGCATCCTGGTTTCTTAAGAAATATAATCATTAGGTGTGGCGGAGGCCCCGCCCAAGGTGGCAGGAACCTGGAGGGAGGAGGAGGAATATGTCGGAGTGGACTGTGCCAGTGGGAACAGATGTGCCTGCAGCTGAGAAGCAGAAGCTGAGCAGCAATGAGAACAGCAACCCCGACCTCTCTGGAGAGAATGATGATGCTGTCAATATAGAAAGTGGTACAAACACTGAACGCCCCAGTACATCTACAAACACATCAAATGCACCTGGAAGGAAAAGTTGGGGAAAGGGAAAACAGAAGTCAAAGAAATGCGAATATTCTTTCAAATGTGTAAATAGTCTGGAGGAAGATCATAATCAACCATTGTTTGGAGTTCAGTATAACTGGCACAGTAAAGAAGGAGATCCACTAGTATTTGCTACTGTAGGGCGCAACAGTTACCTTGTATGAATGTCATTCACAAGGAGAAATCTGGTTGTTGCAATCTTTTGTGGATGCTGATGCTGATGAAAACTTTCACACTTGTGCATGGACCTATGATAGCAGGATCCAGAGGCATAATTAGGATAATTAATCCTATAATGATGCAGTGCATAGAGCACTATGTTGGCCCTGGGAATGCCATCAATGAGCTGAAATTCCATCCAAGAGATCCGAATCTTCTCTGTATCTTGCTCTTGTCAGTAAGCAAAGATCATGCTTTACAATCATGGAATATCCAAACGGACACTGGTGGCAATATTTGGAGGCATAGAAGGGCACAGAGATGAAGTTCTAAGGGCTGACTATGACCTTTTGGGTGAAAAAATAATGTCCTGTGGTATGGATCACTCTCTTAAACTTTGGAGGATCAATTTAAAGAGAATGATGAATGCAATTAAGGAATCTTATGATTATAACCCAAATAAAACTAACAGGCCATTTATTTCCCAGAAAATTCATTTTCGGCTCGGTGCCTGTGGCTCAAGCAGCTAAGGTGCCAGCCACATACACCTAAGGTGGCAGGTTCGAATCCCCAGCCCAGGCCGCCAAACAACAATGATGGCTGCAACCAAAAAATGGCCAGGCGTTGTGGCGGGCCCCTGTAGTCCCAGCTACTTGGGAGGCTGAGGCAGGAGACTCGCTTGAGCCCAGGAGTTGGAGGTTGCTGTGAGCTGTGATGCCACAGCACTCTACCCAGGGTGACAGCTTGAGGCTCTGTCTCAGAAAAAAAAAAAAAAAGAAAAAGAAAATTCATTTTCCTGATTTTTCTACCAGAGAGATACATAGGTATTATGTTGATTGTGTGTGATGGTTAGGTGATTGGATACTTTCTAAGTTTGTGAAAATGCCATTGTGTGCTGGAAACCTGGCATAATGGAAGATATAGATAAAATTAAACCCAGTGAGTCTAATGTGACTATTCTTGGGTGACTTGTGACATTGGTACGTAAGGTTTTCTATGGATTTCTGGCAAAAGATGCTTGCATTGGGCAATCAAGTTGGCAAACTTTATGTTTGGGATTTAGAAGATCCTCATAAAGCCAAGTGTACAACACTGACTCATCATAAATGTGGTGCTGCTATTCGACAAACCAGTTTTAGCAGGGATATCAGTATTCTTGTAGCTGTTTGTGATGATGCCAGTATTTGGCGCTGGGTCCAACTTTGATAAAATATTTTTGCCTAATCAAAATTATAGTGTGTTGTCTATGTAAAACAGAATTAATGTATCTTGCTAATGAGGACACGTAGAGCATTTAGAGTTGTCTTTCAGCATTCAATCAGGCTGAGCTGAATGTAGTGATGTTTTCATTGTTTACATTCTTTGTACTGTCTTCCTGCTCAGACTCTACTGCTTTTAATAAAAATTCATTTCTGTAAAAAAAAAAAAGAAATATAATCATTAGCTCCTTGTACCCTTTGTCGTAACTGTAACTATGCAGCTGATACTGAGCTGAAGAAAAAAGGATCAAAGTGGAGAAAGCTGTTTCCTTGGAACTCAGAGTTTCAGGCCTTAAGGCACGTGAGTTCCGGCAGGCAATTAAAAGTTCCTTCCTCTATACTGTCGGTGTAAGAGTCTATTTTAAGTCGCCCGGGTGCTGCGACACATTTAGCTACAACGTCCCGATTTCCCTAAGTACGTACGGCGACCTTTCCTCCGCCTCTCACGTGTATGTCACATAGACGAAGCAATACAATGCCAATCTCAAGAACCCACCATCCGATAAAAAATGGAACAGCTGCACCGTGAGTCCCCTGCGGAGATACGAACACCGCCAATGTCCCCACACTCCCTTACAGCTTCGCCGCCAAAGGCAAGACAGGCAAGGAGAGGAAGCTGGGCCATACTTTTAGGTTTTTGCACACCTGCAAAGCATCCTAGGAACGCTTCCGATTCAGCATCCACGGAAACAAGCGCTAACGCACGACAAACCGAACACCTCCTCCCCGACCCACCCCCACCTACTCGCGTGACCATGGCAGCCGGAACCTAACACAACCCGGCTACCCGTCGACCCCGATCGCCTTTGCTTTAGGGACGCGCAAGCGCAGTGGGACTGGTGAAAAGCAAAGGCTATGGCGTCATCAGCCTGCGCGGCTACGGGCACGTGGTTAAACAGGTCTTGGTCTCGCCCTTCTGGCTTCTCTAGCTACGTAGCCTGCCTGTGCGCTGCGCAAGCGCAGTGAGGACTGTGTGGCGTCGCATGCCGTTGACGTCATCAAGGCCGCGTCTCTTGTGTGAGAGGCGCCAGGAGGTGCGGAGGTCGGACGACTGGAGACAGCATGAACGGCTGCGTGTTCTTCCTGCGCACTGCAGTGGCCGCGCGCGCTTGCCAGCCTCTGGTGGCTTTCGGCGCGAGTCGGCGGGCTTTGCGCACTAGTCCACCGATACAAGCTTTCGCCAAAGAGCTTTTCCTGGGCAATATCGAGACGGTAACGCGCCCCTGGGCGGACCCATGCTGTCTGGCTCCTGTTTCTCGCCCTTTTCCAGGCAAAGCTGGGGTCGAACTTTGTCAGAGTCCTCAAACCTGCCAGAGAATTATACCCTGGGAGCTTGGCGTGTTAATACTCTGGGTGCTTGGATTCCACTGGACCCTTCCCACGCAAAGGATGGAACATTTCCAAGGCAGGGCCCTGAGAAATATGGTGTTGCCGTGTTCCAACTAATTTTTGTCAGGGGAATTTGGGAAATCCTAGGCAAGTTGATCACTAAACAGCCGTTCCCACCCAGTTGTTCTGGCCTCGACATGTGGGTGGCTTTCTTATTCCTAAACACAGCTGAGACCGTGCCACTCTTCTGTCACTTTCCAGCGGCCCCAGGGCGTCCTTCCCCGGGTGAGCCTTTCCCTGCCACTGAGGTTCCACAGAAATTTGGCCCTAAGGTGAATTCCGCAGTCACACTACCCTGCCGGTAGTAACCAGCCAGTAATAACTCAGTGGGTTTATTCAGAACCCACTTTCCTCTTAGAGTTGAAAGACTTGGGTTTGATCACGGCTCTCGGACTTTGCGATTCTTTCAGCCTTAAAGTGGTGCTTAGCGACGTCTTCCCTCAAAGATTGTGTTGTAGGGCCCTAGTGAGAATACACAGTGCATGGAGATTCTTAAAGTGTTACATACTGGGCAGCGGAAGAGATACAATTAGCGCTGGCTTAAATACTTACTAGTCCTGTGACCTTGGGCTAATTGGTTCACCTGCCTTAGTGGGTTCATCTACAAAATGGGAGTAAACACAGTACTCGCCCCTCCTAGAGGTTCTGTGTTTGGAGCTTGGCAGAACGTTGGCTAATCCTGTATCAGAGAAGCAGTTATTCTGTAGCTCTCCTTAGAACATTACTAAGGTTGTCAGGCTCATCCCTCTATAGCAGTGCTCCAGATGTACAAGGTGAGATCCAGACTAAGAGCTGTTTGCCCTGCTGGAAATTGCAGAGCTGGGTCTTTAAAGGATGGTTGGGTGGTGCTGTGGCCTGGAATCTCCTGCCTCCCAAGTATAGTGAAGAAAGAACAGGGGTCTTGAGTGTCTGTTTCTGTCTCTACCCCTGTGGCACCACCTCCCCCACTCTCACTCTCAGCTGTCAGCTTGGCTTCCTGTGTCACTGAGAAAATCAAGCAGAGGAGACCTTCTGCCACCATAGTTATGCCTTCCTCTCATGTGTGTCCACTTTATCTGCATTCTGCTACTGCGGATGAACTGTCTGCTCATGGCAAATCCACCCCCCCTGGTTAGACCTGGGCCTTGTCACCCACTCAGGATGATTTTCTCCTTTCTGCTCTGCATCCAGTGTTCTCTCCTTTCTACCGTTCAGGCTTTTGTTCCTGACCAGTCCCTAGAGTGAGCAGTGACCTCTAGTGACCTGTTCTCAGTCCTCATCCTACTGGATGCCTCAGTGGCATCTGACACAGTTTATCCCCCCTCCTTCTTGGATACACTTTCTTCTCCAGCTCCTTAAACACAGTTCTTACCATTCTCTGAATTATAAAATATGTCACTGACTGGTCCTTCTCTGTGTCCATTGCTGGTTCCTTCTTGGCCCTTAAGTGTTAAACAATGGTTACTGTTTCTGACTAATCTAGTTGGAGTTGGAGTTTACTAAGGCTCAGCCTGTGGACATCATCTCTTTTCTTTTTGAGACAGAGTCTCTTTGTGTTGCCCTTGGTAGAGTGCTGTGGCATCACAGCTCACAGCAACCTCCAACTCTTAGGCTTAAGTGATTCTCTTGCCTCAGCCTCCCAAGTAGCTGGGACTACAGGCACCCACCACAGCACCTGCCTAATTTTTGGTTGTAGATGTCATTGTTGTTTAGCAGGCCCTGGTCAGGTTTGAACCCACCAGCCCTGGTGTATATGGCAGGCGCCCTAACCACTGAGCTATGGGCGCTAAGCCATATCTTCTCATCTAGATATGGCTTAGCGTCCATTCCCTAGATGATCTACTGTCCTGGCTTTAAATGCTGTCAATATCCTGATGACCCTGATTTCTTTCTCCAGCTTGGATTTCTCTCTGAACACCAGTTTGGTTTTTTTTTTTTTTAATCTACCTTTGTACTCAAAAACTCCACCCACATGCCTGATGGGAATCTGATATTAGCAACATGTAAATCTGAGTTCCTGGTCCCCACCCAATCCTGTTTTTCCCACCAGGCTTTCTTATCCAAGTAATGGTGACTGTTCCACTTGTTCAGACCAAGTACATGGAGTCACCTTTGACTTCTCCTATTCCCCTAGTCCACATCTGCTCCCACAGCCAATCCTGTGTTCTCTGCCTTCAAGCTGTGTTTGCATCTGACTACTTTTTGGCCTTCCTACCTTTAATACCTTAGATTAGGCTAACATCATCTCCAGTAGCATTACTGGGATTAGAGCAGGAACATGGCAGTGATGCTTAGGTTCTCAAAATAGGAAGAGACCTTTCAGATTATCTAGGCTGTTGATTGTCACTGGCCTCAGTTGGGCCAGAGGTATTCTTGGAGTGCCTCTGGAACTATTGTAGGGATGAGGAGGAAGTCATGTGAGTGATATGTGGATGACTGTTGTCCCCATCAGCAGCCTTAGTGAGAGCGGCTTAGCTTTTATCTGTTTTGTACATTTGGTTTCTACACTAGAGTTATTTGAATAACAGGTTCTACTGCTTTTGAAAATTTCAAAACTGTACATTGCAACTAAACTCCTCTCCCATGAGATATTTGACCATTGTTGGAGAATTGTTTCTTTGATGTCCCTAGGTGTGTCTCTGTCTCTCTGTAGCATTTACCCTGTGACTGTACCTGAAGGCCAACTAGTTACCAGGCTGCCTCTCTTTTCTCATCTGGTCTGCCCCACTGTTCAGAATCATCTTCTCTACCACAGCCCATTGCACAAGGCCCAGGTGACAGTAAGCCTCCATGTATGTAGACGGAGACTGAGCTTTGATCTGAGAGGCTGAAGAGTGGAGAAGTTCATCAGGTTTGATAGACCACCTTCAGGGTGGTTCAGGATGAACAGAGGCAGAGATTTCTTTTTTCTTTTATTTTTTTATAGAGACAGAGTCTTACTTTATCACCCTAAGTAGAGTGCCACGGCATCACACAGCTCACAGCAACCTCCAACTTCTGGGCGTAGGCGATTCTCTTGCCTCAGCCTCTAGAGTAGCTGGGACTACAGGCGCCTGCCACAATGCCTGGCTATTTTTTTGTTGCAGTTTGGCCGGGGCTGAGTTTGAACCCGCCACCCTCAGTATATGGGACTGGCACCCTACTCACTAAGCCACAAGTGCCGCCTAGAGGGGGCAGAGATTTCTTCAAGTCAGCTATCTCTTTTAGTTAGGAACCTGCCTGTAAGTCAGTGTCCTGGCCAGAGAGAAAACAGTTGGGAGCATATTGCTGAAGTGGACAAGTCAGATATTGATGAAATGTGCAAAGGGGAGATTGAAGACTGCTTTGAAGACTGTCTGGATACAGGTGGTGAGCGGGCCCATGAGGAGAGGAGGGGCTCCTGGGCTTGCACCTTATGACCCAAGACGTCACTGCTCAACAGCCTTGGGTCTACATCCACACCTTGTGTTGTGCTGGCAGCTGAGGGGGCAGCTGGAGCCCAAAAAACCTGAAGGGCTCAGAATATGGCAGCATGATTTCAGCGTCAGGGTGGGTATCCTGGATGGTCAGAAACATTGGCCAGTCACTGGTTTGAAACAGAGATTGAAAATTGCATCATTTTCGGGTGGCGCCTATGGCTCAGTGGGTAGGGCGCCAGCCCCATATACTGAAGGTGGCAGGTTCAAACTTGGCCCCAGCCAAACTGCAACAAAAAAATAACCAGGCATTGTGGTAGGTTCCTGTAGTCCCAGCTACTGGAGAGGCTGAGGCAAGAGAATTGCCTAAGCCTAGGAGTTGGAGGTTGCTATGAGCCGTGTGACACCACGGCACTCTACTGAGGGTGAGAAAGTAAAACTGTCTCTACAAAAAAAAAGAAAAAAAACTGTCATTTTTTAGGAGTCATTTTCTAGGCAGTGAGGTAGGGACATGAGCAAAACCAGGATCCAAGACCTTTTTTGCGACTCCCAGCCACCTTCTGAGATAAATAGGATTATTATAAGAAGAGAAACTGACGCTGAGAAAGGCTGTGTGAGTTGCCCAAATCACACATCCAGGGATGTGGTTGAGCCCCGGTAGATCTGGTTCCACAGCCAATAACCTTACTTCCTTGTACAGACAGGGAGCAGGTGTTACTGAGAGGGAAGGACAAGGTGGGGGACTCAGTATCAGACCTGATAAACACAGTGTATTCTTATCAGTGCAGTGTCTGTAATTGATGTAGAATTTTATATTTCAGTAAGGAGCCTCTACATCCCCTATTTTCCCCAATTCTTACAAGGTTCTTGAGTATGTATTACCTGCACATGATGGGTGAGAAAGCAGAAGCTTAGAGAGCCAAAGGGATTTGTCGAAGGCCAATGATTAATCGTGAACTCAAGGACTGGATCCCAGGGCTTCTAAATGTTGGTCAAGGGCTCATTGTTTCATTGGACAGTCATCACCAGTGTTACTGAGAAGGAAAGCTGATCAAAATCAGGAGTCAGCCTGCTTGAGCCAGGGAGAAAGATGGACACAGGTGGTATCCTATCTCTTAAGATCCAGGAGGATGGTGGGGTTGCTTTCTGATTCCTTCAGTAGGTAATGTCCTGCTGGCCAGTGTGGAAATAAGCACATACTTTTCCTCCCTTTTAACTGATGTAACCATGATGGCAGATTGCTAAACATTTTTAGTAAATATTTGTTGTTTTTTTAGAAAGAAGTTTTCCCATTTCCGGAAGTTAAGCAAGATGAGCTTAATGAAATCAATCAGTTCATAGGACCCGTGGAAAAATTCTTCACTGAAGAAGGTATGTATGGTTTTCTTCATTATTGCTTATTTTCATTATAAAGGTAGATAGGTCAGTATTTACATTAGAAGTGGCATCTGTAGGGAAGTTCTCTTGAGTATCATTAATGAAGGAGAAATAGTTTCCACTCTTAATATTTTGCTCTAAGGATCATCCCAATTGCTGTTTAATGAAAAGTCCTCTAGTTGCGTGCTCCTCCATGTGTCTGTGGTAAAGGAACACTTGAGCGTTTCCAACTGGTTGCAGACAAACACTTCTGGGAGATGCAGTAAGAAGTCACCTGGCTTCTCTCAATTGATGCAGAAAAAGCTTTTGATAACATCCAGCATCCCTTTATGATCAGAACACTTAAGAAAATTGGTATAGAAGGGACATTTCTTAAA
>NW_003852496.1:3287848-3290050 GCF_000181295.1 Otolemur garnettii | reverse complement strand
AAGTCACCTGGCTAGGTTTTCTATTTTTAGTAGAGATGAAGCCTTACTCTCGCTCAGGCTGATTTCAAACTCTTGTCCTGAGTTCAAGCGATCCCCCCACCTTGACCCTCAGAGTGCTGGGGTTATAGGTGTGAGCCACCTCACCTGGCCTCTTACACCCCTTTTATCCTTTCCCTGTCTCCGGGGAACTGCTCATTTTGTTTCTCTTACTATAGATTACTTCATATTTTCTGGAATTTTATTTGAATAGAATCATACATCACATTTTTATCCAGCCTCTTTCTGCATAATTTGGAGTTTCATCCATATGTCAGTAATTCCTTTTTATGCTGAGTAGTATCTCTTGGTATAGATCAACCAAGATTTGTTTATCCATTCAAGTATCCACTGTGACACATCGCACGTGTCCAGATTTTAGCTATCGCAAAACACATTTCTGTCTGCATTCTTGAGAGTCTGTGTGTAGGTATCTGCTTCCATTTCTCTTGAATGTTACTAAGGAGTCTCAGTCACATGGTAAGTGTATGGTTACCTGTCTAAGAACCTCAACTCTTGGGCCCACGTGATCCTCGTGCCTCAGCCTCCTGAGTAGCTGGCACTGTGGGCACCTGCCATGATGCCCAGCTACTTTTTTTCTGTTTTTAGTAGAGACAGGGTCTCATTCTTGCTCAGACTGGTCTCAAATTCCTGAGCACAGGCAATCCACCTGCCTCATTCTCCCAGAGTGCTAGAATTATAGGCGTGAGCCACCGTGCCTGACCCCTAAGTGGTTGCTTTTTGTTCCTTCACAGCGTATGGAAGTTCTAATTGCTGCACATTTTCATCAGCACTTGGTATGGTTGGTGTTTTTTTGTGTGTTTATTTGGGATTCATTGAAGGCACAAAGAATTAGGTTACTTGGTTGGTCTTTTTAATGTATCTGATTAATATCTCTTTTAGTGTCTCATTTTGGTTATAATTTGCATTTCTCTAATGACTAGGCATTTGTTCAAATGCTTATTTGCCACCCGAGAGCTTTTGTTTGTATGGGTTTTGTCTACCGATATGTCTGTCTTGGAAATTAACACAGAGGAATTTAAAATGTACTGTGTTCATCTATGACTACATTTACACCTTTATTTCTTTCTAATATTTTACCCATTTTTAAAAAATTAAGTTGTCTTCTAACTGAGTTGTAAGATACATGTTTCGTAAAAATTTTCTCCCACTCTGTGGCTCCCCTTCCCTTTTCTTAGGTGCCTCTTAGAGAGGAAAAGTTTGTAATGTGAAGTAGACTCTTTTCTCTGATAGTCAGTGCATTTTTGTATTGCATATGGGAAATCTGCCAAATGTAAGGCCATGATTTTATTCTGTATTTTCTTTTAAAAGGCTTGTAGTTGTATTAACATTTGGACCTATGATCCATTCTCAGTTAATTTGGTATGTGATGTGGGATAAAGTTTGAACATGGTTGTTTTTGCATATGACTATCTAGTTGTTATGGTTATCTAGAATAGGAAAATTATTACTTCCCTATTAAAAGTGCCTTTGTCAAAAATCAGTTGACTGTTTATGTGTGGGGTTCTATTTCCGAATTCTGTGTTCTGTTCGTTGATCTGTTTGTCTGTTTATATACAAATGTTACATTGTCTTTTTTGGCCCTGGCTGGGTTTGAACCCACCCCACCACCTCCTGGCGTATGGGGCTGGTGTCCTACCCTTTTGAGCCACAGGCGCCGCCCACATTGTCTTATTACCAAGCTTTGTGACAGGCTTGGGACCAGGTGTAGTTAGTCCTTCCCCTTAGCTCTTTGATTCCTTTAGGCTCTTTGCATTGGCTTATCCATTTCAGAACCAGCTTTTCAATGTCTGCAAAAAGGCATGCAATTGCCTTTTTTTGAACTATGGATTTATTTTTAGAGCAGTTTTTAAAATAAAAAATGATTTATGGTTATCCATCTAATTACTGTCTCTAGGGATCTCCATTCTCTCATGGGAAGGACTTCCTTTCATTCTTCATGAGGTGGGGCTTCCTTGGGGATGAATAATCTCAAGAATTTCACCTGGGGAGATTTGTGTTGACAGTATTTTTCCCTGAAGGGTTTTAATGGTGCTGCTCCTCTCTTCCTGCTTCATGAGGAGAATGACAAGTAGCCCTTCTGGCCCTTCTCATCTTCTTCCTTGGTTCATGGTGTTTCTTTCATCTTTGCCTATTTTTTTTTTT
>NW_003852496.1:3278880-3287664 GCF_000181295.1 Otolemur garnettii | reverse complement strand
CCTTGTTGTTTGGCGGGCCCAGGCTGGATTCAAACCCGCCAGCTCAGGTGTATGTGGCTGGCACCTTAGCTGCTTGAGCCACAGGCGCCGAGCCATCTTTGCCTATTTTTAAGTGGTGTTAGAGGAACTGATCATAGTATGTGTTGATGTTAGTTTTTGTACATCTCTTTTGTTTGAAATTCCTTGAGCTTCTTGGTTATGTGTATTTATACTGTTAATTAAATAAGGATGAACAGTTGCATATCTATACAATAGAATATTGAACAAAAAAAGTAATGAGGGTGGCACCTGTGGCTCAGTGGGTAGGGTGCCGGCCCCATATACTGAGGGTGCTGGGTTCAAACCTGGCCCCGGCCAGCTAAAACAGCAGTGGCAACTGCAACAAAAATAGCCGGGCGTTGTGGTGGGTCCCTGTAGACCTAGCAACTTGGGAGGCAGAGGCAAGAGAATTGCCCTAGCCCAAGAGCTGGATGGAGGTTGCTGTGAGCTCTGACACCCTGATACTCTACCAAGGGCAACAAAGTGAATCTCTCTCCCCAAAAGAAAGAAAAGTAATAAAGTATTTATATGTGCAACGGCATGGATGAATCTCAAAATCTGAATGAAGGAAGCCAGGGAAAAGAAATCTGCTTTTTGAATTCACTTATTGAAACTTGAAAATGCAAACTAATCTACAGATGAAAAACAGATTGGTGGTTGCCTGAAGATGGAAGTGGATGGGACAAAGGATCCCAAAGGGGCACAGAGACTTGTGGTGGTAAAGAAAGTATTTTCTTTTTGACTGTGCCGATGTCTTTGTGGGTGAGCACATGCCAGAACTCAACAAATTATATAATATAAATATATGCAGGTTATTCTGTGCCAAAAATATATGTCAGTAAAGTTATGAAAGCATAAGAAGTGAGGGATTTGGATTGCATTTTGGGGAATCCAGAGTTCTCTTTAGTGACTCAGCTATACAGAAATTCCTAAGTGTAGGCTCTGCGCCTGCCGCTCAGTGAGTAGGGTGCTGGCCACATACGCCGAAGTTGGTGGCTGGCTTACTAAACAACAATGACAACTGCAACCAAAAAATAGCCGGGTGTTGGTGGTGGGCACCTGTAGTCCCAGCTACTCCGGAGGCTGAGACAAGAGAATTGCTTGAGCCCAAGAATTTGAGGTTGCTGTGAGCTGTGAAGCTACAGCACTCTACCCAGGGTAACATAGTGAGACTCTGTCTCAAAAAAGGAAAAAGAAAAAAAAAAGAAATTCCTAAATGTAGGTTATGGTATTTTCACAATTTATTATACTGGTGAATTAACAATTCAGAAGTACACTTTAATTAACTTACTGTGTGCAGTGGTGTGCAGTTACAGACCTAGTGATATTGAATACTCAGTTTTGTTCCCGTGAATTTGAGTGTTGGCTGAAAGAATGACTTGGTGCTGAACAGGTTAAATTGTCTTAACTTGTGGACTCTGGTGAAGCATTGTGGCCTCTGACAGCAAGGTAGATCTTAGCCCATAGACTGCATAGAAATATCTATCTAGTCCAGTAGTTCTCAATCTTGCTAATGACGCAACCTTTTAATACTGTTCCTCATATTGTAGTGACCCCCAACCATAAAATTATTTTTGTTGCTACTTCATAACTATAATTTTTGCTACTGTTAGGAATTGTAATGTAAATATCTGATGTATTAGGTGACCCCTGTGAAAGGGTCATTCGGGTCGCAACCCACAGGTTGAGAACCACTCTAGCCAAACATTTAGTACAGTTCTTTTTCTTTTCTTTTTTTTTGCAGTTTTTGGCTGGGGCCAGGCTTGAACCTGTCACCTCTGTTATCTGGGGCCAGTGCCCTACACCTTTGAGCCACAGGCACTGCCCTCTTTCTTTCTTTTTCTTTTTTTAAAGACAAGAGTCTCACTTTTGTCACCCTGGGTACAGTGCCAAGGCCTTAGAGCTCACAGCAACCTCAATCTCTTGGAGTTAAGCAAATCCTCTTGCCTCAGTCTCCCCAGTAGCTGGGACTACAGGCACCTGCCACAATGCCTGGCTAGTTTTTCTATTTCTAGTAGAGACGGTGTCTTGCTATTGCTCGGGGTGGTCTTGAACTCCTGAGCTCAAGTGATCCTCCTGCCGTGGCCTCCCAGAGTGCTGGGATTACAGGTGAGAGCCACTACCTCTGGCCTTTGGTACAGTTCTGAGAGTTGCATATTAATTTTCTTATTTCCTAGAAGTTACTGGCAAAAAAAAGAAAACTAAAGTTTAGTATGCCTATTGGAAAACTTACATTTCGTCAGTTTATAATTTGTTGCTGTTCTGCACAGCAGAAGCACCTATGTGATTAGTACCCAGACCAAGAGGCAGAATGCCACCTACCTTAGAAGTAGGAGTTTTGGCTGGGGAAGGTGGCTCATTCCTGTAATCCCAGCACTTTGGGAGATTGAGGTGGAAGGATTGCTTGAGACCAGGAGTTCAGGACTAGCCTAGCAAGAATGAGACCCCATATTTACTAAAAACAGAAAAATTATCCAGGTGTCATGGTGGGGACCTGTAGTCCCAGCTATTCAGGAGACTGAGGCAAAAGGATCGCTTGAACTCAGGAGTTTGAGGTTGGCATGATCTATGATCACCACTGCATTCTAGCCCAGGTGACAGAGAGAGACCTTGTCCAAAAAAAAAAAAAAAAAGATTTTTTCCAAGTTTTTGACTGTGAGATCGTATATTACATAAAAACTATTCTGTTTAATTTATTTGTATAAAAGTAGTTTATATTTGTTTAATTAAGATATTTCCTATTGGCAGTGGACTCTCGAAAAATTGACCAGGAGGGAAAAATCCCAGACGAAACTTTGCAGAAATTGAAGAGCTTGGGACTTTTTGGGCTGCAGGTCCCAGAAGAATATGGTAAGTCAAGGAAGTAGTCACCCAGCTGGTTTAGCTCTTAAAAGAGTTCTATATTTGTCCATAAAAGGACTCTGTTCAGAGAGGTTGGTCTTTAAATCCTGCTGCAAAACTGCTGAAATAGATGACAGCCTCTGTGGCGGGCTCAGTGGTGGGTAGTGTGTATGGACTGAAGGACCGCAGGGAGGAAGAGCCTGCGCTTCTCATCCTAGCTCCAAGGAGTGAGGCCTGGGTGGGGTCAGGCTGGCCGTGGGCTGCAGGCATGTTGGCTTGGCAGATTTGACCAGTGGTAACCTTCAGGCAGGCGTCTTTGTCCTTTGGTCTGTCCTCATAATTCTTTGAGCATCATAGTGATGTTTTTTTGCCCCCAAGTGAAAGGCCTTAACTTTCTTTCAGAATCTCAGTATCATTCTGTCGTGTTAGAGTTGGCCAGTCACCTCACTTTGCTTCCCTTTCCTGTTCTCGAGTTGGTCATCTGAATTCTGTAGAGATTAAAGGGAGGGGGGATAGAAAATGTTTTAAAGGGATAGATCACACGCGTGCACACACACACATGCCATTTATTTTTACCGTCAGGCCCTTTTGACATAAGCCTGTATCTCTAGGCTCTGCAGCCTTTCCCTGCAGGTCTTTACCGGGGCTGCCTCAGTCTGATCAGTTAGGGTCCTGAGGTTCAGGGGAGAGAGCAGTCGGTTCTGTTTTAAGGGGAAGCATATTTCACGGTTGCAAACTGATCTTGGACATGTTCCCAGCTGTGTGGTGCGTTAGGCTTTGCAAGGCAAGCTGCAGCAGCAAGAGCTTTTCTTCTGTTTCCCTGCCTGGTTTGTCTTCAGAGACTAGAGTTGGGCCCACCTTCCCGGGCTGCAAGGGGTAGAGGGCCCTGGCCATCTGAAAAGTAGTTCCTACCTATACCCATCTTGGAGCTGGTCCAGTCTGAGATGAACAGTGAAAATTAAGGACAACTTAGTGTGATGCCTAATTTTCCTCTGTTCTAAGGCATATTTTAATCAGGTCAAATCTTTGTATGTATGTTTCTTGCAGTGTTTTGAGCTATTAAGTGATGTATCTTTCTTGTCACACTATTCATCCCCTCCCACCGCACTTCTGAGGACAGTCACTTAACAGCAGATCTGTTCTCAGTAACGTGTTGTTAGGTGAATTCTTCCTTGTGCAGACATCAGAGTGTGCTTACACACACGTGGCGGGGGGCGGGGGGGGATAGCCTGCTAGACTCCGGACCTGTACAGCGTGTTACCGTACTGAATGCTGTGGATAGTCATAACACAATGGTAAGTATTTGCGTATCTAAACACAGAGAAGGTAGAGTAAAAGTATGGTATGAAGGATTAAAAAATGGTACACCTGTGTAGACACTTCCCATGAAGGGTCTTTTTTTTTTTTTGAGACAGAGCCTCAAGCTGTCACCCTGGGTAGAGTACTGTGGCATCACAGCTCACAGCAACCTCCAACTCCTGCTCAAGCGAGTCTCCTGCCTCCGCCTCCCTAGTAGCTGGGACCACAGGTGCCCGCCACAACGCCCGGCTATTTTTTGGTTGCAGCCGTCATTGTTGTTTGGTGGGCCCGGGCTGGATTCGAACTCACCAGCTCAGGTGTATGTGACTGGCGCCTTAGCCACTTGAGCCACAGGCGCCAAGCCCCCATGAAGGGTCTTGCTGGAGTAGAAGTTACTCCAGGTGAGTCAGTAAGGGATGGGGAGTGAGTGTGAAGGCCTTGGACACCACTGTGCACTGCTGCAGGCTACACTGAGCTTATTAAGGTTTGGGGGTTTTTTTTGATAATCAATTTTAGCTTGACTCTAATTATTTCACTTCATAAACTTTTTCACTTTCTGATCTTTTTAACTCTTATGATAACACTGCTTAGAACAAACACATTGTACAACTGTACAAAAAATATTTTCTTTATATCTAAGTTTTCTATTTAAAATATGTATTTTTTTACTTCTTGAAGTTCGTTTAAAACTAGGACACAAATCCACACAGTGTCCTAGGCCTACACGGGGCCAGGATTGTCAGGATTGCTGGCTTGTAGCTCCACATCTTGTCCTACTGGAAGGCCCCCAGGGGCAGTAACACACCCTCAGCTGCTGTCTCCTATGACGACAGTGCCTTCTGCAGCACCTCCAGAAGGACCTGCCTGAGAGATTGTTTGATAGTTAACTTTTTTTTTTTTTGAAACAGAGTCTTGCTCTGTTGCCCCAGCTAGAAGTATAGTGGCATCATCATAGCTCACAGCATCCTCAAACTCCTGGGTTCAAGGGGTTGATTGTCCCACCTATGTCTCCTAAGGAGACACCACACCCAACTCATTTTTTCTGTTTTTAGTGGAGATAGGCTCAGGGTGGTCTCAAACTCCTGAGCTCAAGGGATCCTCCCACCTTGGCGTTCTAGATTGCCAGGATTATAGGCATGAGCCACTGTACCTGACCCTGTTGACTTGTGTAATAGGTAGAAGAGTATTCTCTAAAACAACAGTGAAAAGTATAGTATAGCAAATATACAAACCAGTAACATGAGTGCATTGTGTCCTGTGTGTAATCGTGTGTGCTAGACTTTCATACAGCTGGCCGTCAGTAGGTACGTGCCATCATCACCACAGACAGGTAAGTAGTGCATCATGCTGCAGTGTTACCGTGGGCACCGTGCTACAGAACTGACGCCTTTCTGCTGCCTGAGCCCAGATTTCCTAAGCTGGGCTCTGCCCATCGCCCAGGGCCTGCTGATGTTAGCTCCTCCCTTCCTCCCTCTCTGCTCTCTCCCATCTCGGTGTCAGTCTGCCGTCTGTCCCTGTGTATTTGCCATCTCTGTCATGATTTCAGCCATCCTTTTCTGGGGAGAAAGTATCAGATTTATTTTTCCAGTCAAAACTTATTCCTTCAAATATGAAGGGAGTAAGAGCAGAGTGTTTTGATTGGTACACAGAAGAAGTAGGGTACAGGTCAGGGTGGGGTGGGATTATTGCAGTGCCCTGGCCTCCCCTGAAGCACCAACACTGAGCCCCGGGGACCGACCACACGGATAGCCAGCACTGCTGTGCACCTGCAGGGACACCCTTCCCTGGGTCTGTCTGTGAGTGGCGCCCTCTGCAGGTGGGCTCTGCACTGCACCCCGCCTGCAGGGGCCTGCTGTGCTGTTGGTCAGCCTCTTGAGAACCTTAGGCTTCAGGTCTGGAAGTTGCAGATTAGGTGCAAAATACATAAGTGCAGTACATTTGGGGTTCTTTTTTTTTATTCTTTTGTATTTTTGATCCCTAGACCATGGATTCCCAATCCAGACTATTTGGCCCCCCAGAGGAACATTTGGCAATGTTTGGAGATGTTTCTGGTTGTCAAAACTTTGGACATGAATGGTGTTTGCTGCTGTTATTTTATGAGTAAAGAGCAGGGATGCTGCAGGGCACAGGATAGACCCCACAGCAGAGAGCAGTCTGTCCCCAAATGCTATGATGCTGAGCCAGAGAAAGCCCATCCTGGAGTCCTTCAGTGTGACGCTCTTCAGCTGTTGGCATTTGTAAAGATCTGCCTCTGTGGTAGAAGATGCACACAGAATACTCAGACACTGTGAACCTTCATAGCTGCCCCTCCCTACACTGCCCACCTCCTTCTCTTAACCAGACACGCACCACACATACTTTATGAAAGTTCCTTGTGTTTCTCCATTTGTTGACATCTTCAGCTATTTCTTTCCGCAGAGTTTCATAGTTCTCTTTATAGAGCTCTTTCACGTCCTTTGTTAGGTAAACTCCCAGATATTTCATTTTCTTTGGCACAAATGTAAGGGAATAGAGTCCTTGACTATTTCTTTGGCTTGACTATTATTGGTATATATAAAAGCTACTGATTTGTGCATATTGATTTTGTATCCTGAGACGCTACTGTATTCCTTGATCACTTCTAAAAGTTTTGTGGTTGAGTCCCTTGGGTTTTCCAGGTCTAAAATCATATCATCTGAGAAGAGTGAAAGTTTGCTCTCCTTTGACCCTACTTGTATACCCTCGATCACCTTCTCTTGCCTGATTGTGATGCCTAAGACTTCCGTTACTATGTTAAAAAGCAGTGGAGACAATGGGCATCCTTGCCTGGTTCCTGATCTGAGTGGAAATGTTTTCAGTTTTACTCCATTCAGTATGATATTGGCTGTGGGTTTGCTGTAGATGGCCTCTATCAGTTTAAGAAAAGTCCCTTCTATACCTATTTTCTTAAGTGTTCTGATCATGAAAGGATGCTGGATATCCTTTTCTGCATCTATTGAGAGAATCATATGGTCTTTGTTTTTTAGTTTATGTGATGTAGTATATGTATAGATTTATGTATATTGAACCAACCTTGAGACTCTGGGATAAAACCCACTTGGTCATGGTGTATAATTCGTTTGATGTGTTGCTAGATTCTTATTGAATATTTTTGCATCTATGTTCATTAAAGATAATGGTCCATAGTTTTCTTTTCTTGTTGGGTCTTTTCCTGGTTTGGGGATCAGGGTGATATTTGCTTCATAGAATGTGTTGGGAAGTATTCCTTCTTTTTCGATGTTTTGGGAAATGTTATATAATATAGGTAGGTACTAGTTCCTCTTTAAATGTTTAGTAGAATTCTGATCTGATCAAACTAAACAGCTTCTGCACAGCCAAGAACACAGCAAGTAAAGCAAGCAGACAGCCCTCAGAATGGGAGAGGATATTTGTAGGTTATGCCTCTGACATAGCCAGAATCCACAGAGAACTCAAACTTATTAATAAGAAAAGAACAAGTAATCCCATTTCATTATGGGCAAGGGACTTGAACAGAAGCTTCTCTGAAGATGATAGGCACATGACCTATAGACACACAAAAAATGCTCATCATCTTTAATCATCGGAGAAATGCAAATCAAAACCACATTGGGATATCATCTAACTCCCGTAAGAGTGGCTCACATAACAAAATCCCAAAACTACAGATGTTGGCATGGATGTGGAGAAAAGGGAACACTTGTGCACTGCTGAGTGCAAACTAATACGTCCCTTTTGAAAAGAAGTATGGAGAATACTCAGGGATCTAAAAGTAGACCTGCCGTTTGATCCTGCAATTCCTCTACTAGGTGTATATCCAAAAGACCAAAAATCAATTTATAACAAAGATATTTGCACCAGATTGTTCACTGAAGCTCAATTCATAATAGCCAAGTCATAGAAAAAGCCCAAGTGCCCATCGACCCGTGAATGGTTTAATAAATTGTGGTATATGTGTATCGTGGAATATCATGCAGCCTTAAAAAAGATGGAGACTTTATCTCTTTTATGTTTACATGGATGGAGCTGGAACATATCCTACTTAGTAAAGTATCTCAAGAATGGAAGAAAAAATATCCAGTGTACTCAGTGGTATTATGAAATCAATTTATAATCACACTTTCATATGAAGAATAGATCACAACTATGGCCTAAGATGAAGGAGGTGGGGGGGAGGTCAGATTAAGGGAGGGTGAGTGGTGGGATCACACCTATGGTGCATAATACAGGGGTACATGTCGGGTCTATTAAGTATAGAGTATAAATGTCTTAACACAGTAATTAAGTAGACAAGATGAGGTATATATTAACCAGTGTGATGTAAGAGTTCCTAATTCTATGTAAAATAGCACATTGTACCCCATAAATGCATTAATGTATACACGATCTATGTGTTTATGATTTAATTAAAGAAAAAAGTTCTGTGTGTCGACCCACTCTTTGTGTTGACCAGTTGTTGCAGTCCGTTGGGCGGTCAGCTTACAGAGGTTCTGCTTTCTATATCTAGGTATGCTTGTGTGTCTAGAGAAAGTCTGAAAGGATATACCCAGAAATACTGTTTCTGAGTGGTAAGATGTAGGCAGAAAGAGTAGGTTTTCTTTATACCTT
>NW_003852496.1:3271019-3278860 GCF_000181295.1 Otolemur garnettii | reverse complement strand
TTTGAGACGGAGCCTCAAGTTATCCCCCTGGGTAGAGTGCCATGGCATCACAGCTCATAGCAACCTCCAACTCCTGGGCTCAAGTGAGTCTCCTGTCTCAGCCTCCCAAGTAGCTGGGACCACAGGCGCCTGCCACAACGCCCGGCCATTTTTTAGTTGCAGTCATCATTATTGTTTGGCGGGCCCGGGCTGGGGATTCGAACCCACCACCTTAGGTGTATGTGGCTGGTGCCTTAGCTGCTTGAGCCACAGGTGCTGAGCCTTTATACCTTCTATATTTGATTTTTTTGGTGGTAATTTGGCATTACTTTATTATCAGGGAAAAGCCAGGGCAGCCATTTGCCTCAATGGGTGGAATCTGGAGTGGGACTGTGATTCACGCTCATGTGTCTCTCCTAGGTGGCCTGGGCCTCTCCAATACCATGTACGCGCGGCTAGGGGAGATCATTGGCTTGGATGGATCCATCGCCGTGACCTTGGCAGCACACCAGGCTATCGGCCTCAAGGTCAAGTGTCTGGGATTTCTGTTTGATCTTCTGGTGGTTTGGAGGCTGAAGGCCTGCTCATTTTTGGGAGAAGTGGCTGATAAGTAGCCCTGCCCCGTGTCCTGTACTCCTGCCATACCTCGGGCACACAGTTCTCTCTGTGGCCACATATACAGCGGTCCTTCAGTCACAGTGTGTGATGAATTTTCCTCCTGTTCCCACATCACCTTTGACCCGTCTTCAAAGCCCAGATTGAATGCAGCTGCCTTCACTTTGGGCTAGAAGTGGGCATCCCCTCCCGAGCTCTGTCACTTGGGCCTGAGTGTGCCTCCCGCACTGTTTGTGCACGTACTGTGTCTGTCTTGCGGGGCTTGGAGCATGTTAGGGTGGGTCTGGGGTCACACAGCTCGTAGTAGAGCCTCATTGCTCAGGTTATTGCTGCTTGATGTGGTCCTTAGAGAGCTGAACCCACCACGTTCAGCTCCCTGCCTCAGGGAGCGCACGCATTCATGCAGATGCATAGGGAAAAGCGGGGCCTTACCATACGGCACTGGCTGGGAGGAGATAAGACAGCCCTGACACCAGCTGTGCACCTTTGTCACGCTGGGCGTGCTGCTAACACTCTTGTATTTTCACATCCCATCTCCTAGGCCACCTGCTAGTGGGTAGGAGTGTCTTCAGTTTTTGGATGATGAATTGGAGGCTCAGAGAAGGGACATTCATTGCCTGTGGCCCCCAGGGTGGGACATGGAAGAACTGTGGGGCAAACCCTGGGCTCTGACTGCGCAGCTCTGCAGGTCCCACGGGTGCCTGGTACGGGTGCTCTCGGGTTCTTCAGCCGCCTGGCTCCCTAGACTTGCCTGCAGCTGCCTGCCTGAGGCTCATACAGTCTTCTCGAATGAAGGAAATATTTTCTTCAGAAGGGGAACGAGCACTCCTCACACTCTTTTCTCTCCACACTGCTGAAAATAGTCTCTGTCTATTTTGTGTAGGGAATCATCTTGGCCGGCACTGAAGAGCAGAAAGCCAAGTACTTACCCAGACTGGCATCCGGGGAGCACATTGCAGCCTTCTGCCTCACGGAGCCCGCCAGGTCTGTCACCTCCGTGAGATGGCGTCCATCAGCAGGGTTCACTGGGACAAGGGGCAGTGTTGTTTTTGTTGAGTAGATGACTTTTATTTCTTCCCAAAACCTTCTAAAGAATCAACTCAGCAACCATTCTTTTTTTTTTTGGCCGGGGCTGGGTTTGAACCGGCCACCTCCGGCATATGGGGCTGGTGCCCTATTCCTTTTGAGCCACAGGCGCCACCCAGCAACCGTTCTTTTATTTTGATCTTTTGTCTCTGTCCCAGTGAGAACACAGATGAGATAAAGTGCCTGACAGCACCTTTAATAAATGTTTGTGGTTTGCAGTATACATAACATGCAATGATGCATTCAGGCTCCAAAGTGCCTTTCAGAGCATCCAGGGCAGGTGTACAGAGTAGGAAGTCAAGTTCAGTGAGATTGTGTGATCAACCTGAGGTCACAAAGCCGGGATGGAGTAGGGCTGGGGTAAGACTCAGGACTTAAGATAGCAAGTCCCTCTCTTAGACCACACCCCACCCTGCTTTCCCTTGCTTAGGACCTAGGAACAGTCATGCCTCCTGGGGTGACTGAACTCACCTGCTGAGCACTGCAGATGAGCCCATTTAGAGCACACGTCTCCATGTTCAGGCCTAAGCTGAGGTGTTTTCCCTGCCACCTTTTTACCTGATAGCTCGAAGTAAAGTTTGGCCAGTCCAGCCTGTCTCCTGTTTTTATAAATAAAATTTTACTGGAACGTGCCCATCCTTTTTCAGATAATCTTCACTGCTTTTATGTCCTAGGGGCAGTATTGGGGAGGTGAGAAAGACAACCCGTGCAGCTTGGAAAGCGGAATGTACTGATTCCCTGACTCTTCTCTGAAAAGCGTTCCTATTTTTCCCGGTGTTGTTGTCCCTTGACCGCATCTTTTTGTCTCTGCAGTGGGAGTGATGCAGCTTCCATCCGGAGCAGAGCCACGTTAAGTGAAGATAAGAAGCACTATGTCCTCAATGGCTCCAAGGTAGGGCCCTGTCCTTATGGCCTTGACATCACTGTGTGACCACTTCCCACTCACTGCCAGGAATTGTCAAGGGCACCTGTGATCTCTTGGCCTGTGGGGGGGTGATATTCTCCTTTTGCTGAAGAAGAAACTGAGGCTCAAAGACGATAAGAGACTTGCCCCCAGGTCCTGTGTCTCTTCAGTGGCAGAGCAGGTTGGACCAAGGCATTCTGGCTCTGGAGGCTGCATGCTTCTGTAGCACCAGCTACCTCCCCAAGCTGCTTTTGTGTATTTGTTTTTTAATTTTTTGTTACAACATTTCAAACATACTTCCATGCCTGGCACCCAGCTTCAGCACTTGCTCACATTTCTGTGTCTCTTCTGAAAGCATCACCATCTCTGGATCGCATCAGTGGCAATTTTTACACATGTCTCTAAAAGATAGGACTATTTAAAAAAAAAAAACCAAAGCCATTATACCATTATCACATTTAAAAAAAATTGATAGGCCAGGTGTAGTGGCTCATAGCTGTAATCCTAGCACTTAGGAAGCTGAGGCAGGAGGATCGCTGGAGGCCAAGAGTTCAACACCAGACTGGATAATACAGTAAGACCCTGTCCATACAAAAAGTAAGAAAAATTAGCCAGGCATGGTGGTGTGTGCCTCCAGTCCCACCTACTTGGAAGGCTGAGACAGGGGGATTGCCTGAGTCCAGGAGCTGGAGACTGCAGTGAACCATGATTGCACCACTGCACATCAGCCTAGGCGATAGAACAAGACGCTGTCTCTAAAAAAATAAGTTAATTTAAAAATTGATAATACTTCCTTACTATCTGTTCAGCATTCACAGTTTGCCTGATTGCCTCATACTTTTTTCAACAGTTTTTTGCTTGAATTAAGATCCATGTAAGTTCCACACTGTGCAGTTTGTTAAGCAACCTCTTCTCTCCTTCCCTCCCCCCTTCTTATTTTGAGACAGTCTCCCTAGATGGAGGGCCATCGCATCGTCATAGCTCACAGCAACTCAAACTCTTGGACTTGAACAATTCTCTTGTCTCAGCCTCGCAAGTAGCTGGGACTTAAGGCACCTGCCCCAGTGCCTGGCTAATTTTTCTAATTTTAGTGCAGGTGAGGTCCAACTCCTGAATTCAAGGAATTGACCCTGCCTTGGCCTCCCAGAATGCCAGAATTACAAGTCTTTCTTTTTTAATTTATGAATACATGTATATATTTTTCTTCCATGTACATGATGTTTTGATAAATGTGTCCCTTGTGAAATGCTAGAATGCCTCCTTTGGTGGTAGAGCCTGAGTTGTTGTGGACCACTGGCTGTTCTCCCCCATCCCCTCCCTGGCCATGTGTGTCTCTTGGGAAGATGGGCCCTGTTCTCTGTTCACACAGGCTTGACTTATGCAGAACCAAGGGCTTTGCGTGTCAGTTTGAAGTCTGACGAGCACTCAAGCTTAAAGGGCAAGGATGAAGCTGAGAAGGGTTACAAAGGAATTTGTTTTCTCCAGAGTCCTTCTTTCTGTCCTCAGGTCTGGATCACCAATGGAGGGCTGGCCAATATTTTTACTGTGTTTGCAAAGACTGAAGTTGCTGATTCTGATGGTGCAGTAAAAGACAAAATCACAGCATTCATAGTAGAAAGAGACTTTGGTGGAGTCATTAGTGGGAAAGCTGAAGATAAATTAGGCATTCGGGGTTCCAATAGTAAGTAACTTGTGTGCTTGTGTGTGTGTGTGTGTGAGCGAAGAGAATGACCCTCTGCTCTGTCCAAATATCAAGATGAAATGTAATTTAGGCCAGGCACTCACACCTGTAATCTTAATACCTGTGGAGGCTGAAGAGCAGGGATTACTTGAGAACAGCCTGGGCAACATAGCGAGACCCTGCCTATACAAAAAATGGGAACAGTTGGCTGGGCATGGTAGCAGGTAACTGTAGTCCTATCAAGAGGCTATGGCAGGAGGATTGCCAGAGCTTGAGTGTTTGAGGCTGCAGTGAGCTGTGATGATACCACTGCCTTGTAGCCTGGGCAACAGAGTGAAACCTTGTCTTAAAAAATAACAATAATAAAATTCAAAATTAAACTTTTTTGCAAATTCAAATTAGAATACCACAAAAGATTCTTCTGTGGTGGTTCTCTCCTTGGCTTACTCACTAGTTAAACAGACACAGTGCGCCTCTCGGTGCCTCCAGCCCTGGTGGTTTCAAGGTGAGGAAGGCTGTTGGAGCTCTCAGCCTTGTAGGAGAGGCGGTTGACACCAGGAGGAGTGGGGTGGTGGGTGTTTTAGGTAAATATTCCTTGTTAGGAAACCCCCAGAGCCCCTGGCTTTCCTGCCTTAGAACCTCTTTCCTATCACTTCTCCTCCCACCTGTGCAGGCCCATCTGTCATCCCTGGTCACCTGTGCAGGCCCATCTGTCATCCCTGGTCACCTGTGCAGGCTCATCTGTCATCCCTGGTCACCTGTGCAGGCCCATCTGTCATCCCTGGTCACCTGTGCAGGCTCATCTGTCATCCCTGGTCAGCGCTGTGTTCACTTGAGGCTCTAGTGTCCTATGAATTATCCTTGGTCTGGCTGGTGCTGCCGCTGAGCTCCCAATGCTGTGGCTCTTGGGTTTCCTAGTCTCTGTGTGTCTCCTCGTCTTTGGGGACCCTGCGTTCTAGATGGTCATATTTGCTACACTGGCTGCCTGGGCTGGAAGGTTAGAGGCCTCTGAGCCCCACCATTTAGAAGCTGTGTGGCTTGAACAAGCTAGTTTACCTTTCTGCACTGTGGTTTCCTCAGCTAAAGGAAAAGAGTGATAATAGAAGCCCCTTGTGGAGGTGATGGCAGAATGGAATGTTAGAGGTGATGTGAGAACGGAGCGCTAGAGTGCATAGAATGCTCCGTGTGGAAGCACAGCAGTGCCAGGGGCGCTCAGAGTGCTCACCACTGCCTGCAGAGGAAGGAGGACACCCCAGGCCTCGAGGTAATAAAGAGCCCACTCACCATGTCTGTGGGGAGGGAGGGAGCTGGCCTGCTTTTGAGCATACGATAGAAGCATGGTCCACTCTTCAGTCTGAGAGGGTGGCACCCACTGGTGTGGTGCAGTGGCCCTAAGAGAGAGGATTGAATGGCAGAAGAAGACGGACACAAGGTCTTACCCACACCCACAGCCTGTGGGGGACTAAGCCTTTGTGAGAGGGGGCTGGTCCTGCAGCCCATGTACTACCAGCCTTAAATACAGCCCAGCAGTCAGAGACAGCAGTGTCATCACCTTTCACAGCCAAGCTGTTTGTCATAGTTGGAGGAAAGGTCAGAAGACCCAGGGTGCCCACGCCAAGTTGGTGCCCCTCGAGCCATGACCATCTCTTTCCTGGGCCTCCAGCTTCACTGGTTCACTGGTGTAAATTGCCGGGAGCTGCTTTGCATGTTTGTGTATCAACATGCAGAAACACATTGCTAGAGAAAATATGGCACAGACCCTCTCCACCTGCCACACCTGCCACACCTCCTCCTCCCTGGCCGTCCTCACTCTAAGGCCTGCTGGCCATCCCTTGCTGCAGTAACCCTGTCTGACAGTACCTGGCTTATAGTTATCTCATGCCCTGGGGGTGCCTGGGCAGCCTGCTGCAGGCTCTGGGTTGGCTTCATGTGACCCCTTGGGTTTTCTTTACCATCCTGGAACATTTTTCTACAGCAGCCCACAAGTGCTCAAGGGCCAAACCGAACCATAAAAGCACATTAAGGCCTCTGGGCCTCAGCATGTGTTGGGCCAGTTGCATTCCATTGGCCATAGCAAGTCATGTGGCCACACACAGCATCAGCAGGCAGGGAAAGCAAAGTGCATCCCTGCCCACCCTGGGAGGGCACAGAGGAACTTAAAGGGGGCAGCTGTGTTCAGAGTGAAGAATTGGGACCAATAGTCCCAGTCTACCCTTAGGCCTTAGGAAATGCTATTCCTTTGTTCTATCTCTGCCTTTTCATAGGACTGGTTCTTTCTTATCCTTTAAACTTCTGTTAAATGTCCCAGAAACATCCATCGTAGCCCTTAATATAAGAGTGTTACTGTACACCCCCTCCTGCCTCCATTTATGTCACTGTGGCCTATGTTTCTGACTGCAGTGAGCTCCACACAGACGAGAGCTCATTTCTGTACCCCTCTCCCAAATGTTGGATGAATGAGTCAGTGAGTGAATCGCATGCCTGCAGGTCTGTTGCAGAGTGGTTTGGGTTTGTCAGATAAGGCCTTGTGTTTCACATTGCAGCCTGTGAAGTCCATTTTGAAAACACCAAGGTGCCAGTAGAAAATGTTCTTGGAGAAGTTGGAGGTGGGTTTAAGGTGAGTTGCAGCTGCAGCCCCAGTGAGTAGGGTCTCACCGTCTGGCTTGCTGGCCTCCAGCCATCTGTCCCACCTGTGCTTGGAGTAGCCAGTGCTTGGCAGGTGACTTTGCATGGTTCTCCATTGGGAAATCAGCAGAATGGAGAGTGGGAAATTGGCTTACTCTTAGAGGAGGGAGAACATGGGAAACACTGGGAGTCTTCTTTTGTGTGAGGCTCATTTGCCTCAGTGAGGGAAAGGATCCCTACGCCACCCCCACCAGCAGGTGAGAGAAACCAGGCTGGCCAGCTCTGGTGAAGGTCTGGGTCAGCACAACCAGGGTCTTGAGTCTCTGCCCTAACTTTCTTGTTTTTTTAGAATCAGATTTATTTTTTATTCAGAAATAATTTATATAGCATAGAATTTATTATTGTAAAATGTAGACTTCATGGTTTCACCATGTTGTACAGCCATCACCTCTAATTCCAGAACAGTTCCATCACCCCACAGAGAAACGCCATGCCCCATGGTGTGCCCTTACCCTGTTCCTCAGCACTCACTATTTTGCTTTGTATCTGTGTGGATTTGCCACTTTGGAACATTCCACATGAATGGAGTCATACAGACGGGGTGGCCTTGTGGGGCAGGGTGTGAATGGAGTCAAACACATGAGGAGGCCTTGTGTGGCAGGGTATGAATGGAGTCATAGACATGGGGAGGCCTTGTGTGGCAGGGTGTGAATGAAGTCATATACACGGGGAGGACGTCTGTGGCAGAGTGTGAATGGAGTCAGAGACATGGGGAGGCCTTATGTGGCAGGGTATGAATGGAGTCAGAGACACAGGGAGACCTTGTGTGGCAGGGTGTGAATGAAGTCATACACATGGGGAGGACTTGTGTGGCAGGGTGTGAATGGAGTCATAGACATGGAGAGACCTTGTGTGGCAGGTGTGAATGGAGTGGTACACATGGGGAGGCCT
>NW_003852496.1:3239648-3270582 GCF_000181295.1 Otolemur garnettii | reverse complement strand
GGTGTGAATGGAGTCATAGACATGGAGAGACCTTGTGTGGCAGGTGTGAATGGAGTGGTACACATGGGGAGGCCTTGTGTGGCAGGGTGTGAATGGAGTCAGACACGGGGAGGCCTTGTGTGGCAGAGTGTGAATGGAGTCAGACATGGGGAGGCCTTGTGTGGCAGGTGTGAATGGAGTCATACACATGGGGAGGCCTTATGTAGCAGGGTGTGAATGGAGTTGTATACACGGGGAGGCCTTATGTAACAGGGTGTGAATGGAGTTGTACACACGGGGAGGCCTTGTGTGGCAGGTGTGAATGGAGTCTCATACACGGGGAGGCCTTGTGTGGCAGGTGTGAATGGAGTTGTACACATGGGGAGGCCTTGTGTGGCAGGTATGAATGGAGTCATAGACATGGAGAGACCTTGTGTGGCAGGTGTGAATGGAGTGGTACACATGGGGAGGCCTTGTGTGGCAGGTGTGAATGGAGTCTCATACACAGGAGGCCTTGTGTGGCAGGTGTGAATGGAGTTGTACACACGGGGAGGCCTTGTGTGGCAGGTATGAATGGAGTCATACACATGGGGAGGCCTTGTGTGGCAGGTATGAATGGAGTCATACACATGGGGAGGCCTTGTGTGGCAGGTGTGAATGGAGTGGTATGCACAGGGAGGCCTTGTGTGGCTGGCTTGTGGACTGGGGGAGGGGGGAAGTTGTGGTTCTCATCCTTGCGTCTTGACCAGTAACACTCCTTTGTGTGGAGGTCGCACATTGTGCTCCTCCATTCATAGACGCGATTACAGCCATGTTGGTCTTTACCACTTTGGGGCTGTTACACATAATGAACGTTTATGTTCAGGTTTCTGTGTGGAAAATATGTCTTCAGCTCTTTTGGGTTTATACCTAAAAGTGCAATTGGTAGGTCACATGCGACTGTACATTTCAGGTTTTGAGGTCTGTTCCGCATAGCTCTGCTGTTCTACACTCCTACCAGCTAGTGGAGAAAGGCTCTGTTTTCCCCACTTCCTCACCAGAAATAGACTTGTTATTGTCTATTTTTGAATTATAGCCATTCTAGTGGGTGTGAAGTGGCATTTCTGTAGGTCTAATTTACATTGCCATAATGATGTTCAGCATATTTCTGTGTGCTTTTGGCAATTCGCACGTATTCTTTGGAGAAAGATTTTTCAAATCCTCTGCCCACTTTTAAGTTGAGAAAATTGTCTTTTTGTTGTTGCCCTGTCCTAATTTACTGAGTGACCTGGATAAGAATCTTAATCTTGGGGAGGCCACACACCTTGTCTAGAAATGAAGCAGAGGGATCAAAGTGATGGCTCCCTCCTCTCCCAGGCTGTCATGGGAATCAGACAAGATGCCATTAGCCAAAGCTCTGGCCTGTGAGCCTCTGGGTGAATGGAGAACAGAGGGCTGGAGAGGTGGGAGGACTAATGGGGCAGGCTGTGTGCGGGCACAGGCTTGTCCAGTATCCATGTACCCAGATGCCTGCGCACTAGAGGGTGTTGACAAAGAGGAAATCATCGAATCCTGACCCATTCCTAAGAAAGTTGATGCTGTTTACATTTTTGGTGCTTCTCTTTGGAAATAATTTACATTGCTTAATATTGTGTATGCTATATTTTACGGCATATATTTTCACTTCTTGGTAAATCATGGTAATCTTTCATATGGGAATTCTGTGTTAGTGACGTTTGGTGCTGCACATACCTCTTTGTAGCACATTACGTATTCCCACGTCCCTCGCGGTGGGCGTTTAACACTGTCTCCTCTCCTTCCTACTCAGAACCACATTGGGTGTCCTTGTGCACATTCTTGCAAACTTGTCTAATTACTTCTTGAATTTAAACACCACTGGTCAGAGGACGTGACCTTTTTTTTTTTTTTTTTTTTTGGAGAGACAGAGTCTCATTTTATCATCCTCAGTAGAGTGCTGTGGCTTCACACAGCTCACAGCAACCTCCAACTCTTGGGCTTAGGCGATTCTCCTGCCTCAGCCTCCCAAGTAGCTGGGACCACAGGCGCCCGCCACAACGCCCAGCTATTTTTTTGTTGCAGTTTGGCTGGGGGCCAGGTTTGAACCTGCCACCCTTGATACATGGGGCCGGTGCCCTACTCACTGAGCCACAGGCGCCACCGAGGACATGACCATTTTTAAGTTCTTGATCCATATAGTCAAGCTGCTTGCTGGAAAGCTGGTGTGGTGCCTGCCCCCTCCTGCAGCGGGTGAAAAGGGCCCTTCCCTTGATCCTTCTCAAGTCTTTTAAAATTTTTGCCCTTGTGATAAGTGCAAAATGGTTATTGTTTTAATATGCAAAGGAAAATAGATTTCTGAAGGTTTCTTTTTTATTGTGAGATTGCTTGCCAGTTAATCTAAATACTAAAATTATGATGCACTCCAGTGATTCTAGAGTTCATAAAATGGTAAAAGGCCAAGTGAAAATTGAGCAGGCTGATGGGAGATAAAATGAAGGCATTTTGCCTCTGGGTGGTCAGAAGAGTTTATCTGTAGTCAGACCTTTTAAGACACAGGTGGCTAGGAGGGGCTTTTGGAAGAATGGATTGAATATTGCTTTGGGGAAAATTATAGAAGGTGTGGCAGCGCCCATAGCTCAGTTGGCAGGGTGCTGGCCACATACACCAAGGGTGGTGGGTTTGAACCTGGCCCTAGCCAAATAGCCAAGCATTGTGGCAGGCGCCTGTAGTCCCAGCTACTTGGTAGACTCAGGCAAGAGAGTTGCTTAAGCCCAAGAGTTTGAGGTTGCTGTGAGCTGTGACGCCATGGCACTCTACCGAGGGTGACATAATGAGACTCTGTCTCAAAAAAAAAAAAAGAAGATTGTAGAAGGGAACTGTTTTGAGGTAGAAGTGTGATAGGCGTGTGGGTGCTTGGGGAGGCTGGGGGAGGCCTGCACAGTTAAGCAGAAAGACAGATATCTGAGCACATGTGTCCCTCTTCAGCTAGGGCTAAGCCTGTCCCATCTTTTATCCTTGGGAGTAAGGCCTGGGATCAAACCCAATTTTCCCTTTTGAAAAAATAATTTAAATGAGGTTAACTATGAAGGGACTATAAATGGAATTTTAGTCATAAAACTATGGGCTAGTTTTTGAAAGAGAGTGGGAATAAAGGCAGGAGAATTTAGTTCCCTGGTTAAAAGAGGCCAGTGTTATCCCTAGCCCTGAGACACAGGAAACCTGGTTTGGGAGGTGAGGGGGAATGGGGCCTCACCTGCTCTGACCCAAGATCATAGAATGGTAAAAAGGCCAAGTGAAAACAGGGCAGCCTAGGGACCCTTTCTAGGGATGGGGTTTGCCTCTCACATTGTCCTGTGACTTAACCAAGTCCCCTCCCCAGCCAGTGCTGGAGGCTGGGTTGGTGCCCAGAGACCTTGTCCCTGAGGGAGAATCAATCCATCTTTCCCCCACCCCACAGGAGGTGTTGAGAGATTTTCCCATTCAGGTTGTTTAATAAGTTATCATAAATTCTATTACGTGTTTTATTAACTCAAGTTACCCATAACCAAACATTCAGCAAAAAGCAGGAATACCACTGAAGTTGAGCTTTTAGGAAAACTATCATCATGTTCACAGCCTTCCTTTCTGTCCCCAGGCCCTGTCTTTGGGGATTTGCAGTTGTGCACTTAGGACTCAGTGGTCAGAACTGTCCTTCAGGAGGCTGAAGCTGGTGGCTGCAGGGCTCTCCAGGTGTCCAGAGTGCCCACTCTTTCGTGGCCTGCCTCCTTGGGGGGAACCTTTGCTGCTCAGTGTTCCCTCTCCCCACACTGGAAGTCCTGGACTCACTCCCCTCCTGTGCCCTGTTGCACCGTGGACCACCTGCCATGGACCTGGCTGCTTTTTCTGCCCTTTTTGGTCTATTAGCATGTGATACCAGGGCTGTGTGCCCATCTGTCATCTAGGGTGCTGACTCTCAAGTTTGGTAGGAAGATAGAGTGGGAAGAAGGGAGGAACTGACAGAGTTTTAGGGTTGTTAATATAGAAATTTGGCTGAGTTCCTTGGATCATCTGAGCATGAGGGGAGACGACAAGAGCTTTGACATCAGGCAGCCACTGGCTTTGGGACCTTCAAAGCATCACTTCTCCACTCTGAACCTCAGGCTCTTCATCTGTGAAGTGAGGGTCCTGACCCTGCAGGATTGTTAGGAAGGTATGGATAGCTTGAAATCTTAGTTTCTGCTCCCTTCTCCTGAGGACAAGAGATCTGGCATGTTTCTGTGGCATAATTTTGTTCGTGGCTTTCTCGAGTATATGGGGTGTAGGGGGAGGCGACTCCAGGGATTCTGGTGAGACTGTAGCAGTGCCCGAATCTCCATGTTTGGAAGTGTCAGGACTGTGCTTTCTCTCCGCACAAAGGAGGGCAGGATGATTAGCTGGCCTGGATGCTGACACAGTTTTCCAGGATTTGCCTGTTGTTTTCAGGAAAGCTGTGTTTTCACAGAGCAGCTAGGCGCCATTGTGCTCTGCTCACCTGCACCCCTCGTGCTTTGCTGCTCTCGTGCAGGTGGCCATGAACATCCTCAACAGTGGGCGGTTCAGCATGGGCAGTGCCGTGGCCGGGATGCTCAAGAAACTGATTGGTAGGTAAGTCGGGGACAGGGCCCTTTGCGGCTACCTTGCCCCTGACCCCCCCACCTTAGCCCGGGGGGCTCTGCCTTTCCCCAGGCCACTTGGACAGAGGTCACACTCAAGCCTAGCAGCTGGGCTTTCATTTAGACCAAAGAATCTACCCAGTCTGCCCCAGTGGTCAGTCTTCATCTTTCCAGGGTCTTGTTTTACCTACACACAGAGGGTAAGGGCAGGGGGAATAGCTGTTCTGCCAGGGGTAGAAGGAGCTACGTAGGGAACCCCACAGTGCAAGCCAGGCACTGCGTGGACATCAGCTCTGACCGTCAGTGTCCCCATCCTGTAGGTGACTTGGTGCAGCAGGTGGGAGCGGGTCAGGTTTGGAATCCAGATCTCTTGGCTTCTGGATCTTTCCTGTATTCCCAATCAGGGCACACAAAGCCTGGATTTTCCTCAGGTGGTGAACAGAGAACAGCCCTGTAACTCTCTCGGCTGTGGGGAAGTGTCTGTAGGGAAATGGCGGTCGGGATGGACACTCCTGGGTTCTCTGGTCAGGCCTCTCAGAGTTCAGGGCAAAGAGCTCACAGGAAGGCTTTGCTTGGTTCCTCACTCCGTTGTGTAGATGAGACTGGTTTGCTCAGCCCTGCACGGCAGACTGAAAATTAAGTATGTTCTGTTCCAGGCTCAGGGCTCTTCTCACTCAAGACCTCTGTTTCCCTGTCTGGAAAACTCAGTGCAGGAGGGGCAGAGAGGCTTTTATGGCCAACCTGCCCCCCGAAGGATGAGATGCATATGGGGTCCTATCTGCTGTCTTGGCCCGTCACACCTGTGAGGGCATTTGGAGAACATGGGCTACAGGTGGGGGTGCTGATGCCTAGGTGGGAGGCCACTATGTCACTCGGGCCCAGAGAGCTCAGCCTATATTCACTAACTGTATATCCTAAAGCCTCAGGCCTGAGTTTCCATGCCAGGTTGCCCTACCTGCTTTGGTCAGGAACACGCATACCCATTGTGGCCTGCCCGCCTCTGTCCAGTGCTCTGTGGGCTGGGCTTTGTGAGTCCATCTGATTTATCTTTGCAGTGACTGTGGTGGGCAGTGTTGCTCAGGGAGGTGAAGCCCTTGGCGCGAGGCCACCAGCTGGCACGAACAAGTGCCAGGGTTCAAATCTGTGCAGCCTGTGAGTGGGGTGCTGGCTTCCCGGGCGTTGCCCTTAGGGAGAAATGTTGCTCATGGTTCCAGCCTGAGTGCCTTAGGAAATCATTTTGAACAACTAGAAATGTTCTGATTCTTTCTAACAACTGCTCTCCTTCAGAATTGACTGCTGAATATGCCTGTACGAGGAAACAATTCAACAAGAATCTCAGTGAATTTGGGTTAATTCAGGTACTGAAGGCCACAATTGCCATAATTGTTGATTTTACTCTGTGGACATGAAAAGTGTGTTCTTTTGATTTCTCCATACTGGTGACCCAGCTAGTGATTTGGGAAGACTGGGCTTTATTTACCACAGGTCTTTTATTAATGCCTGGGTTCACCCTTTCTGGACAGCGAGGCTTCTGACTGGATGACCTTCTCTACTGGTATAGAGAGTAGCCAGTAGAGAAAAGTATATGCAAAATGCTTTTTGATTGTGGTTTTTTTTCTGCACACCCCAGGAGAAATTTGCGCTGATGGCTCAGAAGGCTTACGTAATGGAAAGCATGGCCTACCTCACCGCAGGGATGCTGGACCAACCGGGGTTTCCTGACTGCTCCATTGAGGCAGCCATGGTGAAGGTAGTCCTGGTGAAGCTGAGAGCTGGTGCTGGGGGCCTCCGCAAAGCTCTTTCCCCGCAAGATTGCTTGCCGTCTAGTTTAGAAGGCACTTTGTCGTGGATGCAGTATTGAAGAAGCCCCCGCCCCACCATGTGCAGTGCTCCAGGGAGAGGCCCCCCTGGTGTAGTTGGTGCCAGGTTTTCACTTGAAACTTTCAGTTGATCAGTATTTTATAGCAAATGGAGAAAATAGACCATTACAACAACTTCATATTAGTATAAAATTGCAGCTGGCTTTCATGGGAAGGACTGTCTTTATTTCTGAGTTTATGGCCTTCCTACTGTCTGGTATCAAAACTTCTTTTTGATAGTTGAGGTAGATACTAGAGTTTTCTGTTAACTTTTCTTATATTTGAGGTACGGCGGTATCCTTTCATACCTATAATAAAAAAGATGTCTGCCCCACTTTGGGGAATTCTACTTTGGTTGCACATAAATTGTTTTTAAACTGGTCTCTGGAACTGAGCTCTTGAGAGAAATGGTGAGCAGTTTGCAGCCTGGTGTCAGTAGGAAATGTGCCTCTGAGGTTGAGGACATGGTGGTTTTAATGCATCCTCTGGGGTGGCCGTGTGCTGGGTGGTTTCTCTGCATCTTAGCATCTCATCTGCTTGGCACCCCTCAATAAGAACAGCAGATACTAGATGGTGCCTGTGAGCCGACCCCTCTCCAGATGCTAAGCCTAGAGCTAGCACCTGTCCTCAAGGTGCTCACAGTCACGTGGGGTAGGCCGTCGGGTCATCTATTCAAGTGTGGAGAGGGAGTTCAGGGTGGGTTGGGCTTCCTGGAGAAAGTGAGATCTTAGGCAGGTTTTGATCTTAGGCAGGTTTAGATCTTAGGCAGGTTTTGATCTTAGGCAGGTTTAGATCTTAGGCAGGTTTTGAGCTGAGCCAGGTGGGAAGTGGTAGAGAAGGTTCAGAGGTGCAAGGGGTCATGGTGGGCTAGGGACCACAGCTTGCCAGTGTGATTGAGGAAGACCCAGGACTTGCCATGGTGGCCTTTGGTGGGGGTCCAGCAGTGACGCCTCTGTGCTGACTGCCCTGGCCCTGGCAGGTGTTCAGCTCTGAGGCGGCTTGGCAGTGCGTGAGTGAGGCGCTGCAGATCCTTGGGGGCTCAGGCTACATGAGAGACTACCCGTACGAGCGCATCCTGCGTGACAGCCGCATCCTCCTCATCTTCGAGGTGAGTGGCCCTGGGGACCCCCCCTCTGAGGTCCCCTTCCTCCTGTCCCTGAGAAACTGCCTCAGGGCCGCTTCATGTGTTCTGTCACTGAATCCTCTCAATAACCCTGCACAGACCCCTTTTGCAGAGGGACAAGTTGAGGCAAAGCAGCTTACTCAAGGTCTCGCTCCTGAGGACCCTTTCCATTGAGTCCTGGTGACAAACTGTGGGCTTTCTTTGCCATATTCTGGCTGGTTATGAGGCACAGACAGGTCTTGTAGGGGACCAGGGTCCAGCTCCAGCCCTTCCTTACATGCAGGTCTTGGGGGGAACCAGCGTCAGCTCTGCCTTGCATGCAGGTCTAAAAGGGGGACCAGCGTCCAACCCCAGCGCCAGCTCTGCCTTGCATGCAGGTCTAAAAGGGGGACCAGCGTCCAACCCCAGCGTCAGCTCTGCCTGGCATGCAGGTCTTGGGGGGAACCAGCGTCCAACCCCAGCGCCAGCTCTGCCTTGCATGCAGGTCTTGGGGGGAACCAGCGTCCAACCCCAGCGCCAGCTCTGCCTTGCATGCATATCCTAGAGGTCTTGGTTTCTTCTCAGTGAATTGAGGCAGCTCAGTGGGGCCATCTTTGAGGGTCTCCTACTTGGACATCTGTCATTCTCAGTTGCTATCTTTCATGAAGCCACGAGCCCAAAGAGTTAGTTTATTTAATGTATGCCCAAGAGGAGTGGGTCTGGGGCCACAGAGACCACTGGGCACACTGTATTCTTTTTCTTTTTTTTTTTGAGACAGAGCCTCAAGCTGTCCCCCTGGGTAGAGTGCCGTGGCATCACAGCTCACAGCAACCTCCCACTCCTGGGCTCAAGCGAGTCTCCTGCCTCCGCCTCCCAAGTAGCTGGGACCACAGGCGCCCGCTACAACGCCCGGCCATTTCTTGGTTGCTGCAGCCGTCGTTGTTTTGGCGGGTCCGGGCTGGGGATTTGAACCCGCCACCTTAGGTGTACGTGGCTGGCGCCTTAGCCGGTTGAGCTATAGGCGCCGAGCCAGGCACACTGTATTCTGATCTGCAGCGTGGCTGAGTGGGGAGGAGGATGAGAGGCAGGGAGGTAGGCATCTGGCAGGAGGGGACTGGAGCCTTGTGAAGAACACGGCCCTTAGGGGCATAAAAGATGCTGACCAGGGATAAGCGAGGGCAGCGGTGCTAATGAACAGGGAGATCCCCAGATGGGGCAGACCTGCTAGCATGAGGTGAGTGGAGAGAGAGGAAGGCAGGCTTTCTGGCAGCAGCAGTCAGTCCTGCTAGGTGGGCAGAGGCAGGGAGTGGGCTGTGTGCAGAGGGAGAATGGGAGGCAGGCTCCAGCCAGAAAAGTCACTAGATGCCAGAGGACCTTGGTTAACTAGCAGAGGAATTTTGGAAGCAGTAAAAAGCTTTCCATCAGGAAATGATTTGGTTGCATTTGTGTTCTGGGAAAATCCCCCTGGGACTAAAGGATGGAAGCCAGGGGTAAGACCAGAGGCTGGGTGCACGGCTGGAAGGACAGGCTCCAATTGGGATGCAGGCCCTGAGCTGAGGAGAGACGAGGCTGAGAGCTGCTCCCAGCAGGAGGGTTTCCTCTACTATGGTTTTGGGGTCTTGGCTCCTGGGTCATCTCAGGGGGAAGGCTCTTTTCCCTTGGACAGATGGGGTGAGGGCCAGCCCGAGGGCTCTGGACACATCGGGTCTGCTACCGACCCGGGACTATTTCACCAAAGGGCCAGGCTGGGCTGGGCAGTGTGGTCAGCAGGGATTCAGGACGCCCAAGGCCAGGGCCACAGAGTCTTCAGTGTAGGACAGGAACTCCTCTGGAGATACTTAGGGCTGGAGTGGTTCTGCCTGGAGGTTTCCACTCTATAGTAGGTGTCTCCCTGTTCATGATGCCAGGTTGTCTGTGAGGGACAGTTCTCAGTTCCCATGCTGGCTCCATGGCCTGGGCCCTTCCATCTTTCTGATGCACAATGCCACTATGCACAGTGGGTACCTGCCCAGCAGCATGCGGGCATCCCAGCATCACTGGGAGGAGTAGTGCACATGTGGACAGTGTCACAGGGGGGCTTCCAGCTGATCCCTAAGGAATCTGGCCTCAGCCTAGAGCCAGCAGACCTCTGCCTGGCACTAGCTGTGCCATGGGCATCAGTGCCCTTACTTCACACCCTGGTTTCCATTTAAAAGAGGAGCTGGAGACTTGGTCATGGATTGCTGGTTTGTCCCAGCAGGAGGCCACAGCCATCTGGTTGGCTCTCCCACTTGTCACTGACCCCTGATCACAGCCCTGTGCACAGCACCCATGGCTGCCTAATACTGGGTGGCCTTTGACCTCTACACTGCTGGCCATAGGGAACCAACGAGATTCTCCGGATGTACATCGCCCTGACAGGTCTGCAGCACGCTGGCCGCATCCTGACCGCAAGAATCAAGTAGGTGCATTCCAGCTGTCTGCTCCTTGGGCTCCAGGGTTCCAGACTGCAGAGGCCAGTCTGAGCAGCAAGGAGGAGGAACTGCCTTGTTCTGGGCTTGGTGGGAGCTTGGTGCAGCTGTATGGTGCTCACTTGCAGGCTGGCCAGCACATGCAGGGCCTGGGAAACCAGGCTTAACAGTTGGCTTCCGCCTTGGGTGATGGGACCAGCTGCCCAGGGAAGCCTTTGCTGCCCTATCCTTCTGGCTGCCAGTCCTTCTGCCCCAACTTGAAGTCTGTCTCCTCCACTCCTGGGAGCTGTTGTCTCCAACACTGGGGACAACTGGTTTTTAAGAACCCGAGGAATGAGAGACATGCTTCAAATAGGAGCCAGGCTCCAAGGCTTCTCTGCCTCTTCCCCTTCTGCACCCTCTACCCCGTCCGAGGGCAGTCAGGTACCTCTGCTGGGGCCCAGGACAGGTTGCCTGTAGCATTCTGCAGGTGCTTTAGACTCAGCCTTTCGTGGAGGGAACACACATATGGCTGCTCTCTGACAGGCTGGGGGGTCAGCTTATGGCCAAGAGCCCTGCACATCCAGGCCAAGGGACGAGCATGGAGGTAGAGTGCAGGGGGGCCGAGTTGCTGGACTGTGGGACCAGCAGCAGGGCCTCTGATCATAGTACTGGGGACTTTCTGCAGTGAGCTTAAACAGGGCCGTGTGGTCACAGTCATGGAGACCATTGGCAGGAGGCTTCGTGACTCCTTCAGCCGCACGGTGGACCTGGGGCTGACAGGTGAAATTGGACTTGTACACCCCAGCCTTGCGGTGAGTGGACCCAGCTGGCATACCCCTCTACTTGGGTGTCCTCCTGCCAGATATCCCCATCTCAGAGGGGCTCTCACTGGGGTCAGGGCCCTGGGCTGCGTCCTGTCCCGGGGGGGCGGGCAGGGTAGGGTGCTGTAGGGAAGAGGTGCTGAGCTGGGTCCCACCGTCTGGCCCGATAGGACAGTGCCAACAAGCTCGAGGAGAACGTGTATTACTTTGGCCGGACCATCGAGACCCTGATGCTGCGCTTTGGCAAGGTAACCAGCCGGCCCTGCCAGGCCTGGGCATAGCAGGCCCTCTGACGTGGTCAACATCCCTGAGACTACTTTCTGCCAAGTGTCCACCTTTGGGACCTGGCCTAGGATAGAAATCTTGATCCCAGCACAGTGGCTCATTCCTATATTCCTAGCACTCTGGGAGGCCAAGGCAGGTGGATGGCTTGAGCTTAGGAGTTCAAAACCAGCTTGAGCAAGAAAGAGTGAGAGCCATCTCTAAAAAAATAGCCGGGTGTTGTGGCAGGGGCCTGTACTCACAGCTACTTGGGAGGCTGAGGCAAAAGAATTGCTTCTGCCCAAGAATTTGTGAGCTGTGAAGCCACAGCACTCTACCAAGGGTGACAAATTGAGACTCTGTCTCAAACAAAAAAAATAAAAGAAAGAAATCTTGACCCTGCAGGGAGACGAGGTGAGGAGGTCGGGCTGTGTTTGCCCATCCTGGGCTGTGTTAGTTTCTCACATGGGCACCCCTCTCCCCCCGGGTGAGTTTTCTGAGATATTTCCCTGTGCACGTTCCAGGTGAAGAAAGGCTCCCTGGAACTGGGCGGGGTGGCCTTTCCTGGGACCTAGATCGAGGGGCGTGCACAGTGGGTCTCCTATTGCCAAAAGTGACAGTAAGCACAAAAGCATTGGTCTCTGGTCTCAACCAGGTTTCTGGGACCGGGTCTTGCCCAAACCTAGAGAGAACAAAGAGATGGAAAGCGTTGGCCCCATTTTCCCAGGGAACACAGGGAGAGTCAGAGATGGATAAAGATGTAGCCCAGGGCAGGGGCCGTGGGGTGTGGTCCATCCCAGGTAGCACATCCCCACTCCAAGTCCCTGTGTTCCCAGACCATTGTGGAGGAGCAGCTGGTGATGAAGCGGGTGGCCAACATCCTCATCAACCTGTATGGCATGACGGCTGTGCTGTCACGGGCCAGCCGCTCCATCCGCATTGGGCTTCGAAACCACGACCATGAGGTGAGCTCTGCCCCACACAAGTGGCCTTTTGTCCCACTGCACTTTAATGAAGCTGATCGTTGGGGACGCCGGCAGTCAGTTGGTGAGGGCCTGTCTGGTAGTTCAAGAGGGTAAAGCTGGAAGAGTTGAGTTGAGGCCAAGGGACCCATTGGTGGTCACTGAGAGGGTGAGTCATGGGGGTACACACGGGGGCTGCTAGGGAGACTGATGGTCTGTGCTGCTCAGGAGACAGGGCCACTCTCTTTTATCTTCCTGCCTGAGAGAAGAAGGTGAGTGACAGTACTTGAGCCCTAGAGTCCTTGAATGTGTGGGGTCTGCCCACCCCTGTCCCTGCCCCCGCCCCCACCGAGAGGTAGACCGTACACATTCCTTGCCCTCCTAGAGGGAGGAGACACTATCATGTGCACCTCCTGTGTGCTGGGCATTCCCTGCTCTGTCCTGAAGTAGCCCCCTGATACCATGGTTACATGTCTGCCTCTCAGAGGAGGCAGGCTTAGGGCTGCTGAGTAACCTGCCCTTGGGGACTGAGGTAGTTTGGGTCAGAACTAGAATTAGAATTCAAGACTATGTGACTTTGGAGCCAGGCCTTTCCACCCATGTCACCCTGCCTAATTGGCTGACAGGCTGGGTTTCTTGAAGCCCAGAGCTCGGATTCCAGGGTTCTTAAGCATTTATCCTTTCTGGCCTTGGTTCTGGCAGGTTCTGTTGGCTAACTACTTCTGTGTGGAAGCTTATTTCCAGAATCTCTTCAGCCTGTGTCAATTGGACAAGTGTAAGTAGGGTGTCTTTGGGGAGGGCAGAGAGGGCCCGACTACTGGCTTCTTTGATGGTGAGCTATTTCTGGACCTGTCAGGTTCCCAGAGCCTGCTGGGGGCTTCACAGACTTCTGCTCTGAGTGACGGCTTGTGCTTAGCAGTGCCCTCCAGGCAGGAGCTGCCTCATTTACTGAGGCAGTTTTAGATCGAGCAAACAAGGTGTCTGCCAGGCACACCTGGCTGTGTTCTCAAAGCTGCACTGGGAAGGGTCACCGAGGGAAAGAGACAGAGACAGCACCTCACCTGCCTCTTCACCCCTGCCCCCTAGGCAGAAGAGAGGGTCACTCCCCCGTCTCAGGCCTTGGCCCTGGAGAATTTAGGGGCTTTGCATGTGCTTTCAGTTTAAGTGGAAGGTGCTTCCCCTCCTAGCTTCTTGATCACATCTGGGAATGCCCAACTCAGAGTCTACTTCTGACATTACAGTCCTGTTGTCCTGGAGGTGATAGCGGAGAGGCTGCCAGCACTGTGGCACTAACTGAGGAGAAGTGGCATATGAATTTTTGCAGGTCCTGGCCCTGGGGACCAGGGCGTGGCTGAGGCTCTGACAGGATAGCTCTGTATTCTGGAGAGTGATGCTGGTTTCTCCTCCAGTATGCTAGAATTGCAAACAGGCCATTTACTGAGCAAGTGCAGGCTCTACCCCCATGAGATCTGGGGGTGTTAGAAATTAACAGGATGAGCTTTTGTTACTCAAGAAATTATCTATCCCTTTTTCCTATAGCCAGACTCTCTGGTGCTTTGAAGGAGGAGATCACCTTTAGGGCTGCTTCACAGTGAGGGGCTGACTTTGCTGAACAAATGCCCCAATGCAGAAAGATTGATCACCCTCTCCCTCTCGTTGGCCCTCCAGATGCTCCAGAAAACCTAGATGAGCAGATTAAGAAAGTGTCCCGGCAGGTTCTTGAGAAGCGAACCTATATCTGTGCCCACCCTCTGGACAGGACATCCTGAGGCCGGGCACGGACTGCACTGGACAGCTCTCCCTCTTTTCTTGAGGACCTCCTGAGGCTGGGCACGGACTGCACTGGACAGCTCTCCCTCTTCTCTTGGAAGGTGGATAACTCGAGTTTATCACAAACTGAGCTGTTTGTTCCCAGTCTACACCAGATAGGCCTCCTCCTGGCTGGAGGAGCCTCTTCCAAGTTTCAGTCTTCAGGCACTACTGCCCAGCAGGATCCTGGCTTCTGGACTGAGATGGGGAGAGGGGGAATGGAATGGAGGGTCTTTTGACAGTTTAGAAGACATGGGGCTGGTGCTTCTGCCTCCTTGGTGCAGGGCTGATGGGTACCTTTCCAGGCATGAGTAGCCACACGTTCTCTGAGAAACAGCTTGAAAACTGTGTACGTGTCATTCTTTTAAACTAGAAACAGGCTTAAAACATGTAGCAAGAACACTTAACAAAGAATATAAATTGCCACAATTTGTGTGTTCCCTTCTAGCCATTGCTATACTAGTCACACCATTACTCAGAACTAGGATCATGACAGCATTACCCTGAAAACTACCCTTTGCTGATGGCTTTGGGTTTCCTTTTGTCCTCACCCTGTGAGAAGAGGGCCCAGAACACTAAAGAGCCAGGTGCACAGTCCAGGCCACAGTGCCCTAGGGTTCTGAGCCCTCACCGTTGATCCTTCTCAGGACACGGGAGCTGTAGCCTGGTTTATAATAGCATATGATTATTCCCACCTGGGGCTTTTTGTTTGTTTGCATGAGTTGGCCTCCACTCTTTGTTTTTTGAGATAGGGTCTTTGCTCTGTCATCTAGGCTGCAGTGCAGTGGTGTGATCATAGCTCACTGAAGCCTCAAACTCCTGAGTCGGGGTCCTCCTGCTTCAGCCTTCCAAGAAGCTGGGACTACAGGTGTACACCACCATGCCCAGCTAATTTTCCTTATTTATTTTAGAGATAGGGTCTGGCTATGTTGCCCAAGCTAGTCTTGAACTCTTGACCTCAAGCAATCCTCCCACCTTGGCCTCACTTTTGAACAGAAGAGGAAAAAGTATCTTCAGGTTATGCAGACAGTCCTTCATGTTTTTCCTTTCTGCTGTTGCTTACAGGATAGACCAGGAGTCCTAGTGTGCTTATTCCAGCAGGCTTCCAGATTTGGTCTGATCTCTGGGAGGTTAAGGTCTCCAAAAAGTCTGCTGTAGACATTGCCTTGAGGAGGAAGGGGGAGGCCAGGCTCTCTTTTTCCTCCAGTGGTATTGGAAATAGGCACAGAGGAGACTGGGAACGTTAAGGGCTGAGCTGGCTTAGTGGGGTTGGCTTGAGGATTCTGCAAGGATTTTGGTAACTAATCTTAAAAAGAGGGAAAGTTTACAAATACTGTGGCTTCAGAAGTAACTTTTCAGTGAAACCTAAAGTTTTGTTCTTCTTGTTAGTAACTAATTAATGACAGCAAAGTGGCATTCTGCACAAAATGGAAAATATATCCCTTCTGTGGGCAGGAGGCTGTTGTGGAGTTTGTTTGCACAGAGGAAGGGGCAGTCAGGCTCACCCTTCTGGTATCCCCCTGGAAAGGAGCTTGTCGCTAGGCTGGCAGCATGTAAAGGCCCCTGTTGGCTGCAAGTTCTCCATTCACCCAGCTGGGCTTAAAGGGTCCAGGCAGTAGCTCAACTCTCCCCATCTCACCTGCAGCTTCTAGTGTTCTTTAATATGTCAGAGAGGGGCAGCCTCAGGTTGTGATTCTTATCTGAGTTCACCAATGGAATTCTCAGGGAATTATGTCTGGAAAGGCCAAATGGAGCCCACAAGCATTCTTGCCAAGGAGGCAGGCCCTGTGCTCCTGGGCCGGACAGCTCTCAGTTGGAGCCTCCTGCAAGTGCCACAATGCCAAGTGTAGGCCTGGGATGTGCCAACAGATAGCAGGACCTCTAGGCAAGCCCCAGGCCTAGTGGTACTGGGCGGAAGGAGGCAAGTCCAGGCAGGTGGAGAAAGTGACATTTTAGCAAACTTGTTAGCACTTTGTCCTGTTCCATGGAGAGCTACTCAGACGTCAGGAGGGAAAGAAACTCCCCTTGTTTACCTGATCTAGCTTTCTGGGGGAAGGGTTTCTCTGGCAAAACTTGTTGCTAGAGAAGTTTAATCTCTTTCTTCCTGAACAAAAGTTCTGGCTTTGTAACCACCAAATTTGGGTTCTGTATTAACCAGTAAGTGATCTTGAGGTCAGTCCTCATAAATGGGGGATGAGAGGAAGGAAGACTCAGAAAGATTGGTGCAGTAAGACCTACGCTTCCTGTCTCCCCTCGCCCCCACAGAGGAGAACTGGTGGCATCTTGGAGCTGGGGGGTTCCAGCGATGCCCAGAGCCTCTGCCCCCAGCTGTGGGCCAGGCCTCCTGAGGTCAGTCATGGGTAATGGCACTGAACCTTAGGAGGCCTTTAGACTTATCTTTCAACTACGTGTTTCATAGCTAAAAACTTGGGCCCACAGCATAAAAGGGATTTGCCCAGGGACACAAGTATCATACACGGGACTAGAACCCTGATCTGTGTTCCAGCCCAGTGTATTTGAACTACTGTAGCAGACCCAGGCATGGTTTCCTAGCATGACCAGTTTGGCCGGATATCTAAAACAACACAAATACTGCACCACTTTACGCAGAGTGGCCAACAGGTGCTGTCTGCCTTGACATCAGGGGTGCAGCTGGGCATGGGGCTTTTCCATTACCTGTCACAGGCTCCCGTGGTGGTGGAGGGGGCAGTTCAAAGAAAGGTGGTGGCTTCTTGTACAGATCAAAGTCCAAGTGGCGCTGGCCCCAGCCCCACCTGTCTCGATCCAGCACAGGCTTCAGCATGTTGTTAAACTGCCTTTTCCTGCCACTCCTACATCGGGAGCAGATGAGTTGGAAGGGGAGAGGTCGCTGCGGACACCCTCCCAGTGCCCCCACTCCTTACGCACCTCAGTCTGGTCTTGGATGGGTGGCAGCCTGAGGTACTGGTGGTTGCTCTCAGTGCTGCTCTTAAGACCCGTCAGTTGGAATCCTCTGGCTGTGAGCCAGGCCTGGCGGGATTTCATCTGCGCTTTCTTCTCCTCTTCCTTCAAGTCCACGGGCTCCACCATGGCTGAGAGGTAATTCTGAGAATATGTGAATTTCTTGCTCCGTTCCTAGAAATGAATGAACAGGCGTCTGGATGGGAGGGCCAGCAGCAGTCTGGGATTTCCAAGAAGGAATCTGAAGCAGCTGGGGGCAGGATGATAGTTCCCGAACATGTCACGGAAATGGCACCTTCAAAAGAGCTGCGCTTGTGCACCAGCCCTGTCAGGATCTCCTTACTGTCCCTTCTGACAGGGGAAGCAGTTTGTGTGTGGGCCGCCTACACCAAGGCTTCTCCTGGGTGGCAGTTGCCTTCCTTAAGCAGAGTGTTGATGGAGGAAAGACCTGCAGTTGTTTGCATTCATGTGTATCTGAGCCTGCGCTGAGGATCTCACTACTGGGGGTAGAGGGTTCACATTTTGTGTGGGACAGAACCCTCCTCCCAGCACTTGAGCCCTTGTCTCCTCCCAGCTGATCAGTTTTCATCTATATACCTGAGATCCCCTGCTGACCTCTGGGCAGGTACAGCCAGAGAGGAAAAAGTTCCCTGGATCAGCCAACTGCCATTACACTGTCTAGGTTTCTACTCACCTTGGCCATCTCTCGATACAGCTCTTTCTTGGCAAGCTCTGTGGAATTCAGGGCCTGAGTACTATAGTTGTAAACAGGCTTATTGGCAGGGGCCGAAATTTTAATCACCTTCGTCACAGCCTTTGGAGGCTTCTTGCTGACCTGGTAGGCTTCCATGATATTTTTCTAAAGAAAGAGACAGCAATCATTACCCATACCTGGTCCTCCTCACCCCCAACTTCTAGCTCATCTGCAGTGAAACCATCTCTGGACATAGTTGTAATACAGGTATTGATGGATTCTTGAATACTGATGCTGGTTTTTTGTCGTAGAACCATGTGAAAAGAGCCATATAGTCCAACCTCTTACTATCCAAAAAGGAATTCAGAGGACCAGAAACTTAAGACATTGTAACTGGAACACAAATCACCTACCTACTATTTTTCCATCCACTTTGAAATAGGATTTATGGCTCACACATTCATAAGTGGGAGATGCTTCATGGTATGAACAGGAAATATTGAGATCTAAAGCAGAGCGGTGCCCGTAGCTCAGTGGGTAGGGCGCCAGCCACATAACACCGAGGCAGGCAGGTTCGAACCCTGCCCATGCCTGCTAAACAATAATGTCAACTGCAACAAAAAAATAGCCAGGTGTTGTTCTGGCGCCCGTAGTTCCAGCTACTCAGGAGACTGAGGCAAAAGAATCGCTTAAGGATGTCTTAAGGATTCTTAAGGGTTTTAAGAATCGCTTAAGGATTCTCCGGATGCCAAAAGTTTGAGGTTGTGGTGAGCTGTGAAGCCACAGCACTTTACCAAGGCGATAAAGTAAGATTCTCTCTCTCTCAAAAAATATCTAAAGCAGCAAAGACTGCCATCTGTGTCCAGGGCTAACCCTTAGTGGTGAGAAAAACGGGGGGCGGGGCGGGGGACATAGCCCTTTTTCTCCCTAGTGGGCTCAGTATGGGAATGGGGACTAGTCCCGGAGCATGCTGAGGCGAGCAGTAAGATGGTCTGTTGGCTTCCTGTGTGAATGAAATTAGAATGTAAAAGGAGATAAAGCAGAAGGCTGTGAGGAGAAGAGGCAGCACGCCCAAAAGGGACGGCGGGAAGTGCTGCCGCTCTGAGTTGTCAGGCACTGTGCACTGTAGCTTGCTTGCCATTTGCGTATTAACTTTCAGCAAAATGCCATCTTTTGCTTTAAAAACAACCAATTTGTAGCTCAAGATGATAATCTTAACCCATGACTTGACTGTAGAGTCTTTAAGGGATTTCTGGACAAGAGTGTAAAGTAATCAGGAGATTACTTTGTCATGGTCTTTGAAGGCTTCTTGCTGACCTGGAGAGAAGAGGCGTCCAAGTAACAAGACACCTGTGGCTCAGTGAGGAGGGCGCTGGTCCCATATACCAAGGGTGGCAGGTTCAAACCTGCCCCAGCCAAACTGCAACAACAACAAAAGGCAAAGGCAGATCTGGGATCATTGGATGAGGGACAAAGGTCAGGCCCTTGGGAACCTTTAAGAAGACTACATTAGACTTGCCACATACAGCTAGGATCCTGCCATGACCCACACGAAACTTCAATCAGAATTTTCCTAATTTTTCCCGTTTCTCTAGTTGTCTGTAGTGGAAGGTTAATCTGAATTGTTCAGTCTGCCATTCCTTTCTGCTCCTTCCAAATCCTAGGATTGGTGGATTACAACCCAGGAGAAAAAGTCTTCCTTCCCTGCTACTCCTTCCTTATAGTTTGAAGTCGAAATCCTGGCCAAAGTTACTTGGTGGAGGGAAAGCAAACAGTGGTCCATAGTTGGTCTGGGTGCCTGAGATTTTCTGCCAAAGGGCTGACACCGCAGAAGAATTTGAGTTCACAGCTAATGTAACCGGATGCCTGAGACACACTCTGTAGAAAAGGAAAGATCACAGACTAAGCAACTAAAGCCAAATTATTGGAAGAGATGGGCTAAGAATTTAAGGTAAATATAATAATCATTCTTAAAAGATAAGATATTGCTATTTAAGAAGCAGTAAAACTAAAAAAGTATTGGGCGTAAAAATAGTTTAAAGAACACGAGTGAATGAGGTGCCTAAGTGATAATGCTGTGGATTGAATTAATGAACTGAAAAATCAGCTCTAGATACGCTCCCAGAAAGTAGCCCCAGATAAAAACAGACAGCCTCGGTAAAGAGGGTCGAGACAGAAGTAGCAACATCCAAAAAAGTGAGAATAGGGACATTTGAAGACCAAATGAATGCCAGAATAGACAAGAAAAATTCCAAGCCTGGATACATTATTATTAGTGGGATTTAAAACAACAAAGAGGCTCGGCGCCTGTGGCTCAAGCAGCTAAGGTGCCCGCCACATACACAGAACTGGTGGATTTGAATCCAACTCCAGGCCTGCCAAACAACAATGACAGCTGCAACCAAAAAATAGCCGGGCATTGTGGCGGGCACCTGTGGTGCCCGCTGTTTGGGAGGGTAAGGCAAGAGCTCGCTTGAGCCCAGGAGTTGGAGGTTGCTGTGAGCTGTGATGCCACAGCACTCTACCCAGGGTGACAGCTTGAGGCTCTGTCTCAAAAAAAAACAAAAACACAAAGATAATTTCTTAAAACTTAGAGGGATAAAGAGCACCCTGTAAAGAGGAAGGTCTCACTTTGGGGTCATACCCCACACCAGCATCAAGATGAGGTTAACCCAGAATTTCCCATTTAGGCAAACTGCTTTTAATTGTGAGGGCATACACTTAGGTTTACAAGTCCTTAAGTTTTACACAAAACCCTCCCTTAAAAATGGAGGAAAACACAGGAGGACTCAGACTAAGTCACCAGGTAATGGCGCCCAGTATCTAAAAAGGATCAGAAAAAATAAGTTCATAACAGCATTGAAATGAAAATCTGGGTACTGTAAAAAGGATGGTGGCATGTGGGTAAGAGAAAAGAGGGCTATAATTTTGCTGTTTCTCTTCTAAAAGAAGTGTAATTATGCATAAAACAATTCAATGAGAAAATACTTAATGTTGAGGCCAAGAATGTCAAAGCAAGAAGATACAATTATTGTGGAATATGAGCACCTAGCAATATAGTCTCAAAATGCATTAAACAAGAACTTAGAGGCTTGCGAGCAAAAACAGATGTCTGACATTATTGGAGAGCAATCAAGGCAGCCAGGATTTGAGAGGCCAAGAATCTGGAGGGAAAGGAAATACACTAAGTCTGTTTTTCTCCCCAGTTTTCTCTCGGTGGTTTACTGACTACTGACACCTGGGCGAAGCAGATGATAAAGAGTGAAAGCAGCTAAGAGGTGCAAAGCTAAGCAGATACTTTAGAAAGTCTCACAGTACACAAAATTGGATTTCAAAGTGTGCCAGAGATGAAGGGCCCTCGTTCACTGGGCTGTCAGTTTGGAGTTCAGGTCTGTGCTTTAGGAGTAAGAGCAAGCCAGAAACAAGCCCTAACTTGGTTAACGGGCTTCTCTGTCCTCTTTTTGCCTATTGGATCCACTCTGGAGTAAGATGCCGAGAACGTCTACAGTTTGCCATGTACAGTGTTTACTGTTTAATAAAAATAAATGTGAGGAAACCAGACCAAATGATGAAAACCAAGAGAAAAGGCAGATGGTAGAGTCCAGGTAATCTAGGCAGTGGGATTATCAGACAAAAACATTATGCTTAATCATCAAGAAAATAAAAAGGTGGAGAATTTCACCAGACACCTGGAAACTATCGAGAAAGTGAATGGAAATCTTAGAATTGAAAAAGTCATTAAAGTTACAGTTGACCGAGTGAGTTTAATTGCAGCTTGGACACACAGAGGATACGACTAATGAATCACAAGGCAAATTGGTTGAAAATATCCAGATGTGAATGACAGAAAGAACAAAAGCCTGGAAAATAAGTGTGAGTTATGTAAGGAATACAAATACAGCTTATGGTGACACTAACATCACAGCGTCCCAGGAGGAGAGGAAGGTAAGATAAATCTGAGGAGAAATACTGTCCCAGAACTTTTAAAACTTAACAAAAAAATAAGCCACAGATTCAACACATGCTACAAACCCCCAGCAGGGTAAATAGAAAAATACAACTTAGGAACATGCTGGTAAAACTGCTGGAAATCAAAGAAAAGGAAAAACACTAAAGAGAGAAAGCCACATTATCTTCAAAAAAGCAGGACGGACTGACAGCCAAACAACAGAAACAGTGACAACAGAGTGACATCTTCAAAGGGTCAGAAAACAACAGCCAAGTTAGAATTCTAAACCTAGGGAAATATCCAAAACTAATGAGAGAAAAATGAGTTGGCGCTCCTTAAACATTGTCCACAAAGTATAACACTAAAACATTTAGAAGGTAAGTCACGGACTGGGAAAAGATGCACAATGTATCTGACAACTCCTTTGAATGATAGTTTAATACTAATAATTAGTAAACAAAACTAAAACTGAGTTTATTTTAAATGGAGAAAAGGTATACATTTGAACAGGCACTTCACAAAAGGAGATGTCCAAATGGCCAATAATGTGTGAAAAGGTGCTCAGGGTTACTAGGGAAAGGCACGTTCACGCCAGAATTTAACGCCAGTACTCGTCATCAGAGCAGCTAACGTTATAAAGATTGACAAGTCCAGGTGTTGGCAAGGTCACAAAGCGAATGGAACTCTCTCCCATTTGTTGCTGGAGTGTAGAATAGTACAGCCACTTTAGAAGTGTGGCAGAGCTAAGCACGCCTGCCCTGTGATCCCTGTAGTCTAGGCGTCTGCCCAGACAGAGCGAGTAATAGCTCCCACACAGAGGAGCTGTACAAAAATATGGATGGTAGCTTGATTCTTAATCCCCCCCCCCAAAAAAAAACACCTGGAAGCAATTCAAGTATAAAATTCAAGAATAAATCAATAGAATAAACTAATATACAGGATGGAAGACAGCTCACCAATATATATGCAATAACATGGATAAATCTCTCTAAAACACTGGGACATGTACTAACACTAGAGGTAAATCTTTTGAACAACACGTGGAACAAAAGAAGCCAGACCCATTAGTACGTACTGTGTTCCATTATTCGTGTTTCAAGAACAAGCAAAACTATTATGTGATGATAGAATTCAGCGTAATGGTTACCTGGAAAGGGCATGATACCTTTTGGGGTGATGAAATGCACGTCCTGATTTGAACAGTGGTTTCACAGGTATAGTCATAGATAAAAATGAACAAAGCTGGACAAAGATTGGTGCGTTTCCTCTCCCCCCCTTTTTTTTGAGACAGAGTCTCACTGTGTCACTCTCAGTAGAGTGCTATGGCATCACAGCTCACAGCAACCTCAAACTCAAAGTGAATTCTCTTGCCTCAGCCTCCCAAGTAGCCGGGACTGGTGTCTGCCACAACACCCAGCTATTTTTTGTTGTAGTTGTCGTTGTTTAGCAGGCCTGAGCTGGGTCTGAACCCTCCAGCCCCAGGTGTATGTGGCCGTCACCCTCACCCCTGAGCTCTGGGCACTGAGCCCATTTTACCATGTTTGATGTTGACATCTAAAGTGTATCACCAGACACTTTAAAAAGAGTGGCCTATTGTAGTTATGAAAGGGTCAAATCAGCACAATGAAACACTCCTACATTTGTGTGTCTTGAAAACATAGCTGCAACATATATAAAGCAAAAACACATGTAAGAAGGGGAAGAAACCTATAATTTAGGGATTTTTATAGATTTCTAGTAACTAAGAGACAGATTGCAAAAGTAAAAGGATATATGGCCAGGCGCCGGTGCTCACACTTACAATCCCAGCACTCTGGGAGGCCAGGATGGGTGGATCACTTGAGCTCAGCAGTTTGAGACCAGCCTGAGCAAGATCAAGACCCCATCTCTACTAAAAATAGAAAAACTAGCCAAGTGTTATGGCACCCATAGTCCCAGCTACTCAGGAGGCTGAGGCAGGAGAATCACTTGAGCCCAGGAGTTTGAGTTGCTATGACCTATGATGCTATGCCACCCAGAGAGAGTGAAACTGTCTGGGGGGAAAAAAAATTCAAAGGCAGGTGAATTGAAACAAAATGTTCATGAATATGTACGTCTGGATTTACAGGGAAAAGTGAGTGAAAGATGAGACATGACTGTTGGGATAGTGTTTGCTTCTGGGTAGAGGTTAAGGGATGGGAAGGGGCACACAGAAAACTAAAAGGTGTGGATAAAGTTCAATTTCTTAAGCTGGATAGTGGGAATAATTGGTTTATTTTTAACAGCACACATGCATTTATGTGTATTCATTAAAAACATTAACAAGGGCAGCACCTGTGCCTCAAGGAGTAGGGTGCCCACCCCATATGCCAGAGGTGGCGGGTTTGAACCCAGCCCTGGTCAAAAACTGCAAAAAAAAAAAAATTAACAAAACTAATTCATGAAAATAGCTGAAACAGGAAATCATGAGAATTTCTGGAAAATAATGTAACTGGTGCAACTTGAAATTATAAATTCTTAACATAATGGTCGCTGGAAGCTCAAACCAGCAAACTGGAAGATAGAACAGGACGTGATGGAGAAGATGAAGAAAACGTGGGGGGGGGTCCCTGTAAGTTCAGTGAGTATCTGTAACAGACTTGCTCCAGAATGGGGCTGAGGGAGGCAGAAAGAGAGAAAAAACTGAACTAAAAAAGTCCCCACCTGGACACCAAGAATTAAGAGAAAGTTCTAAAAGGTCTGTTGGGAAACATAGTTTAGTTAAACGAGAAAAGAATCAGATGAACATCAGGCTTACCTGCAACTCTGAACTATAGAAAGCAGTGGAGTTGAGGACGGGGGATGAGATCCTCATCTATAATCCTAGGAACCACTTAGTTGCTATTCAAGTGCAGGGTCAGAAAGAAGACTTGGACCTGCCAGCACCCTGGACATGCGTTACCTGCAGATGCTTTCAGAAAGGAAAATAAAGCAAAGGATGAAGTGAAATGAGCTCAAGAAGTTAGTAGCACATGTAGAAATGAGTGGAATTTGTAGTTGGGTAGGAGAAAAGTAGGACTTCTAGAATGGGAAGGCACTCAGATCTCTCAAAATGCAAGTCTCCCAAAAGCAACCACTGGAAATTGACCAAAGGCATACAACAAACTGAGAAGCGTTTATTCATAAAACTGTGCCAAATCTCGGGTAAGAATCGTAGGAGCCTGTCATTCCTGCCACCCTGGCTCACGCAGAGCAGTGTTCAGGGCAAGTCATGACCAGTGCAGCTGCACTGCTCAGGGAGTGCAGGCTCACCTGATGGCAAATGGTGCTTGAAAAATTCCCATGGACATTATGAGTAACAGCAATTTCAGCTGCAAGGAAGGAAGGTCAGGGGCTGAGTGAGCCTGAGGCCTCAGTATGAGATGGGCAAGTAGCAGACCAGCAGATCAACGAGAAATTGAGCAGGGACTACAGGTGTTAGACAGCCTTGGAGGGCCTTCACCAGCTCTTCACACATCCCTTGCTGAAAGAGAGGCATTTCACAACAACCTCAGAGGTGTGAGAGGGTGCAGTGGGAAGTACAATCTAGAGCAGGCTGAATGCTCCTTCCTACACACGGATCCACTGGTGAACACAGGGAGCCTCACTAGATCAAGGCTTTGAGCACACCTCACCAATTACTATCCAATCACTAAAGGATGCAGACACGGGGTGACCCCGAAGAAGCCAGGCTTAAAAACAATTTTAAAAAGCCCCACAGGCTGGGGCTCAGTGGCCACACACTACGGAGGCACAGATTCCACAATGTAGTCCTGGTAGGTCATTAAACACCACTCCCCGAGGGAAAGAGTCAACATCCAAACTTGCTGCAATGTAGTATTTTTAACTTAATTTTCCCCCAACTTTAATGAGGTAAAATTGACCCCAAAAAGTGTATATTTAAGATATGCAATACTGGCTCAGCGTCTGTGGCTCAGCGGCTAGGGCCCCAGCCGCATACACCAGAGCTGGCAGGTTCCAACCTAGCCTGGGCCTGCCAAACAATGACAACTACAACCAAAAAAAATAGCGAGGCATGGTGGCAGGCACCTGTAGTCCCAGCTACTTGGGAGGCTGAGACAAGAGAATCACTTAAGCCCAAGAGTTTGATGTTACTGTGAACTGTGACGCCAGGGCACTCTACCCAGGGCCACATAGTGATACTCTGTCTCAAAAAAAAAAAAAAAAAAAGCATACAATATGATTTGATCTATGCAAACCTTGTGAAATAACTGCCACAATCAATTTAATTAATATCCATTACCTAACATAGTCACCACTCATATTTCAAATGCCAAGATTCCCTCTTTTTTTTAGAGACAGAGTCTCACTTTCTCACCCTGGGTAGAGTGCCCTGACCTCACAGCTCACAATAACCTCAAACTCTGGGTTGCAAGTGATTCTTTTGCCTCAGCCTCCCAAGTAGCTGGGACTATAGGTGCCCACCACTACACCTGGCTATTTTTAGAGATGGGCTCTCGCTCTTGCTCAGGCTGGTCTCAAACTCCTGAGCTCAAGCCATCTACCTGCCTTGGCCTCCCGGCGTGCTGGGATTACAGGTGTGAGCCACATGCCCAGCTTCTGCTTTTTTTTTTTTTTCCAATGGCTGAATATTCAAGAGAGAGAATGTGAATGAGAATATCACATTCTGAGGACTATCACATTTTCTGAGGAATCTCCACAGTTTTCCCTGATAGCTGTACTGATTTACATCACCACCAACATGGGCAAGTTCACTTGTGAACTCACTGGTGAATTCTGCCAAATACCACAAGAATTAACACCAACTCTTCACAAATTTTCAGGAAATTTTAGAAGAGAAGGGAGTATTTCCCAGCTGATTCTGGAGGGCCAGTATTGCTCTGATATCAAAGTCAGACAAAGATGTCACAAGAAACTTACCAAGTCTTAGCAAGCCAGATCCAACGACATGTGGAAAGGACGATACAGAAGGAAGTGGGGTTTATCCTAGGAATGTAAGGTCGGTTTAACATCCAAACCCGAAGCAATGCCACACACTATATTAATAACAAACAAAGACCACATGATCACAGCACACGCAGAAAAAAGCATTTAATGAAAAGCTAACTGCTTCCCAATGATAACAATTCTCCACAAACTAAAACTGCAAGGGAACTTCCTCAGCCTGATAAAGGGCATTTCTCAAAAATCTGCATTTAATATCCAACTTGATGGTAAAAGACTGAATACAGTCTCCCCAAGGTCAGAAACAAGGCGAGCACGTCTGCTCTGACCTTCTTACCCGACGTTGTTCTTCATACTGCAATGCAGAGGAAGGGAGAGGGGAGGAAAGGAAGGAAGGGCCGTGGACTGTTTGTATCTAAAGCCCCTACCCTCTATAGGTGGAGTTGAGTAAGGGAGTAATTAAGGTTAAATAAGGTCATAAGAGCAGGGCCCTAATCTGATGGGATCAATGTCCTCAGAAGAAGAGACCCCGGAAGGGACAAAGCTACCCGCCATGCATGCCCAACGAGATCGCGTACACAGCGAGGTGGTGGCCGCCTCCACGCCAGGAGAAAAAGCCTCAGAATGAAACCTTCCTCGCCGGAACCTGGACCTTGGACTTTTCCAGCCTCCAGAACGATGAGAATAGTTTTCTGTAAGCCACTCAGCCTGTGATGTTTTGTTATGGCAGCTGAAGCAGAAGGAAGGAAAGAGAGGAAGGGAAATGGAAATGAAGACGCAAAACTGGAAATGAAGGGAAAATTGGAAATCATATTGGAAATGATGAAGTAAAATCATGTGTATCCGCAGGTGACGGGATCTAATGTTTAAAGGTTGTAGGATACGAGATCAATGTACAAAAAGCAATTCATTATACTTGGGCAAAAAATAATACAATCAATAAAGTAATTCCATACAGAATAGCATAATCTCACAAAAGTACAAGAACCCCTGAAATGGCTGAAGAACATTAAAGCCCCAAATAACAGCAGAGACATTTCATATTCACAATTGGTAGCCCCAAGTTAAGATGGCAGTTCTTCCCAAACTGATCTGTAGATTCAGTACAATCCCTGTGAAATTTTTCATAGGAATTTTATAGGTCCTAAAATTTATGTGGAAATGCAAAGGACCCGGAATTGTCAAAATAATTTTGAAAAAGAACAAAGTTGAAGGACATGTACAACCCAAATAACTATAACAGGACAGTTACCGAGACAATGTGTGCTGGCGTAAGGATAAGACATATAAGTTAGTGAACGTGATTTAGAACCCAGAAATAAACTCTTGGATTTATGATTAATTATTCTCCACAAAGGTGCCAAGTCAATTCGATGGGGGAACAGCTAGTCTTTTCAAGAAATGGTGGTAGGCCACCTGGATATCCATAGGCAGAAATATTAACTTAGACCCCTGTACACGCACGCAAAACAGTCAAAACGGTTCATAGATCTAAGGGCAAAAGCCAAACCATCTAGGAGAAGGCATATGAGAAACTCTTTGTGACCTTACGTTAGGCAGGGTCCTTAGCTATCACACCAGAAGCATGATGGGTTTTTAGAAACCTGATAAATTACAATTTATCAAAACTAAAAATTGAAAAATCTTTTCTTATACCATTAAGAAAATAAAACGACAAGCCACGGATATGGAAAAAATATTTGTGAATCATATTTCTGATTGCTTATATCCAGAATACATATATAATTCAATAAGAAAACCAATTTAAAAATGAATAAAAGATACAAATAGATTATACCAAAGAAGATAAATGAATTCCTTACAAGCACACTAAAAAATATCTGACACTGTCAGTCATTATATTAATAAAAAAACATAAGGAGGTACCATTACATACTAGAATAAATACCAAAAAGTCCCATGATAAGAAGTTTTTGTATGGATGGAAGAAACTAGAACTCTCATGGGTGGATGTAAAATTGTGCAACTACATCATAAAAACTACTTTCCTTAATATATCTTTTTTTTTTTTTTGAGAAAGAGTCTCACTATGTCACTCTGGGTAAAGGGTTGTGGTGTCACAGCTCACAACCACCTCAAACTCTTGGGCTTAAGCGAGCCTCTTGCCTCAGCCTCCCAAGTAGCTGGGACTATAGGCACCCTCCACAACACCCAGCTATTTTTGGTTGCAGTTGTCATTGTTGCTTAGCTGGCCTGGGCTGGGTTCGAACCCACCAGCCTTTGTGCATGTGGCCAGCACTGTAACCACTGTGCTATGGGCACTGAGCCTTAAAATATTTCTTAAGTGGTAAATGTAAACTTACCTATCTGACCCAGTAATTCCACTCCTAGGTTTCTACTCAGGACATGTGGAAAATTATTTACACTTAATGATTTGTATGTAAATGTTTGTAGAAGCAATAAATAGCACCAAACCAGAAATAATGTAAGTTCTACCAAGTAAATGAATTAATAACTAAAATGTGGTACATTCATTCACTGGAATACTATTCAGCAATAAAAAAGGAACAAACTGCTGGTACATTCAGGAACATGGAAATATCTCAGGCACATTATGCTCCATAAAAGAAACCAGACACAAAAGTTTATATAATTATATGATTCCACTTAGCTGAATTATCCAGGCCAGGTGCAGTGGCTCACGCCGATAATTCTAGTACTCTGGAACTCTAGTACTCTAGTACCCTCCAAGACAGGAGGATCACTGGAGCTAAGGAGTTTGAGACCAGTCTAAGTAAAGGCCATCTCTACTAAAAATAGAAAAATTAGCAGGGTTTATGGCAGGTGCCTGTATTCCCACCCAGGAGGCTAAGGTGGGAGGATCGCTTAAGCCCAGGAGATTGAGTTTGCAGTGAGCTGTGATGACACCACTGCATTCTAGTCTGGGCGACAGCAAGACTCTGTCTCAATAAAAGAGAAAAAAAGAAAAAAAAGAAAGACTAAAGAAACATCCAGGAAGGCAAATCTACAGGAACAGAAAACAGATCGGTGGTAATCTGAGGCTGGGAATGGGAGCAGGGATTAACTGTAAATAAACATGAGAATACTTTATGTGTGGCTCAAAATGCTCTAAAATAGGCCAGGCATGGTGGCTCACACCTGCAATTCTAGCACTCTGGGAGGCCCAGGTGGGTGGATTGCCCTGAGATCCGGAGTTCGAGACCAGCCTGAGGCAACGTGAGAGCTTACCCCCCCCCCAATAAAAAAAAAAAGCTAGGCGTTGTGGTGGGTGCCTGTAGTCCCAGCTACTTGGGAGGCTGAGGCAAGGGAATCACTTGAAACCAAGAGTTGGAGGTTGTTGTGAGCTATGATGCCACAGCTCTCTACTTTTAAAGTGAGACTGTCTCCATAAAGAAATTAATTAATTAAATTTAATTTAAATTTTAAAATGCTCTATAATGATTGTGATGATGGTGTCACAGCTCCATAAATTTACTAAAAATTACTGATTTATATGCACTTACAAACGGGTGGATTTTATGGTATGTAAATTATATCTCAATAAAAATATAAAAAGTAAGAAAAATTATGATTTGGTTTCAATTATTTTTTATAGTATACATAAGGAATTTGAAGCCATTTTAAAGAAGCAATTCTTAAGATAATAGAAACAATTTTTTTAAAGCTGGAATAATATTTCCAAGTGACTTTTAACAAATTATAGGCTACTGAGTAAATTGCATTACCATAGTATAAAATTCCCTACAACCATATTTTTGTAAAATCTTTAAGAATGCTTGTTAAGTGGATTAGCAAAATATTAACTCATAAATGAATATATATATTCTTGTACATATGTGCATTGAGAAAATAGGATAAGGAATAAGGAAGGCTGCTAATACCTCAATATTGCTTAACTTTGTAATAGGAATTAGCAACCAGGCAAATAACAACCAAACATACACCACATACAACACCTTAAAGAATATGGCCAAGGATGTATACAGAGGAAAGTTCATAGCTGTAACTACATGTATTATTATTATTATTTTCTGAGACAGAGCCTTAAGCTGTTGCCCTGGGCAGATTGCCGTGGCATCACATAGCTCACAGCAACCTCTAGCTCCTGGGCTTAGTCCTCCCAAGTAGCTGGGACTACAGCCGCCTGCCACAACACCCAGCTGTTTTTTTGTTGCAGTTTGGCCGGGGTCGGGTTTGAACCTGCCACCCTCGGTATATGGAGCCAGCGCCCTACCCACTGCACCACAGGCGCCACCCAGAATAGTGTAAGTTTTAAAGTATGATAAAAATAAAGCTGAAATTAATTAGAAAAAGCAGAATTGATAAACAAATACAAGAATTTGTTCTTTTGAAAAAACAAAAAACATGAACACTAGTAGATAAAACATATTGTCCTTTGTTTTTTTTGTTGTTGTTCTTGTTTTTTGCTTTTTTTTGGAAGACAGAGCCTCAAGCTGTCTCCCTGGGTAGAGTAACGTGGCGTCACAGCTCATAGCAACCTCCAGCTCCTGGGCTCAAGCAAGTCTTCTGCCTCTGCCTCCCAAGTAGCTGGGACTATAGGCGCCAGCCACAAGGCCCGGCTTTTTTTTGGTT
>NW_003852496.1:3220605-3239550 GCF_000181295.1 Otolemur garnettii | reverse complement strand
GTGACAGAGCCTCAAGCTCTCGCCCTGAGTAGAGTGCCATGGCATCACAGCCCACAGCAACCTCCAACTCCTGGGCTCAAGCAAGGCTCCTGCCTCCGCCTCCCAAGTAGCTGGGACTACAGGCGCCCGCCACCATGCCCAGCTATTTTTTGGTTGCAGCTGTCATTGTTGTTTGGTGGGCCAGGCTGGATTCCAACTGGCCATCTCAGGTGTATGTGGCTGGCGTCTTAGCCGCTTGAGGCACAGGTGCTGAGCCTATCCTTTGGTTTTTATAAAGAATGCACACCTACAAAGCTTCCAAGATTCTAGGAGGCTTTTTATGTTTAAACTAGAGATTGAGGTGGGGGGTGTAGTAGGGGTCTTTACACAGACAGACCATGGGCAGACAATTCCCAAACATACCTCAGATGTTTGTGTTTTTAACTGTGGTTGGCACGGGGTAAGGGAGGTTCTCCTTGCCCATTCAGGCCACAGAGTATCAACCTTCTATCCCCTCACCAGCTTCGCAGTCTCCGGTTTGCTCCCTCTCTCATGCAGATGAGTTTATTTCCTACATGGCTTAGACATCTAGGACAGCCACGCCCTCAGCAGCAGCCTAAGCCAGGTACTACACACATACACACACGCACGACAGTTCTTTCTCTATGATGAACTCTGGGGCCACAGTAAAGGAAATACACCTGAACACATTCCTTTTTACCTTTCAAGAAGGGTGAGGCAAGCCAGGGCTGGAAGTGAACGGTGTGGCTCAGCCCCACGGCCTGCACTTTGTGCCCATCCAGCCCAGCATCCCCAGCCAAAAGCTGATGCCCGGCTCTGGAATCAGCTCGGTATCTCTTGGCAGTGGCTGGCCAGGCTGGGCGGGGACCCACCTGTACCAGGCTGGCCGAGGCTTTCCTCTTCAGCATCATGGTGTTCCGCCAGAGCAGGTATTTCTTCTGATGGGCCTGGATCTCTGAAGAGAGGGTGGACCGGCTTTGGAAGTCTTCGAGATTGGGGGCTGGCTGTGTCGGTACAGCCAACAGGCTTTCATTTGTGAACGCTTCCTGTGAAAGGGGCATCCCGAACTCTTGGCTCAAGTCTTTTATCATGGCGGAGGAAGGCAACAGGTCTCTTATGATCACCTCCCTGAGGTTGGTACTGTTGTGGCAGATTTCATAGATCCTGGAATGAAGAACCCCCACCCCAGTGAGTCTCCCTACCTTGCAGGACGGCATCATCATCCCTGTTTTACAGTAGGAAATGAAAGCGCTGAGGCTGATCAGCTGGTCCCAGGTCACAGAGCTTGTAATTAAAGAGCCCAGATTCTAGTCCGAAAAGCCTGAACTCACAGCTAATGTCTCCTTTCCTCCCGGCCTCCAGAGGCCAGAGAATACCCACCGCCTGCTCTGAGGACTCTTCTGCTACTGTGGCCTTATTCATACCTCTGATCAGCCTGCTCCCACCAGGAAGTGACCCCAACAAGCTGCTGTCAGGGGTAGGGCCTCAGTGCTCACAGGGCCCAGGGGCAATATGCAGAAAGCCTCATTTCTCAGCAAAGCTCAAAGATTGTCACCCCACCTCTGCCAACAGTGACGGCTCCTCCCAGGGCCCTCTGCCAGGCCCCAGCATGTAGGGACATCTGTGGGCAAACGCTGTTGGCTGCACTGTCTCATCCTCCTCTGATGTATGGTGTGAGGCGGTGCCTGAAGAGGGTGGACGGTCTCTCACTAGCTGAGGGACCCTGGCGGCCACTCAGCCTTTCTAAACCGCCACCTTCCCTCGCAGGTGGGAATGAGACAGCCACCTGGGAGGCAGTAATGACTTCACAGCAGTTTTCTCGCGGACCCCTAGCAGAACTCCACGGTCCAGCCTCTCCCACTTCTGCCAGGCCGCCCCGAGACTACCCACTTGATGCCTGCCCATCCCCAGGGGCAGGGCTGGGGGTGAGGGGTGGGGGATGGAAGGCCTTCTCAGCTCTGAGGTTTTCCTCCACGTCTCTCTCCCCAGCCTCTCCACCCTTTATTAATACATCAACAAGCAGCGCTGGGGACCTCTGGGCCAGCCTGGCTGTGGGCTTCCCGCCGGGGCACACAGGTTTGCGCGTCCTGCCTCACGCCGGCCAGCCGGCAGAGCCTCTCCTGGTTCCTTGAGGTCAGTCTATCCCGCCCTGGGGAAAAAAACCAGCCTCTGTCCTCCTGGCCTGCTGCGCTGAGCACACAGGAGCCTGGGGCCCAGGACTCCTCGTGTGTTCTTGTGTCCATCTCTGCTCTGAGAGGGGACTGGACCTGCGCCTCCGACCTCCTGGACCCGCTTTGGTGGGGCCTGGGGAGAGTGGTGAAAGCTTCTCGGGCGCCCCAGCTCCCCGCCAGGGGACAATACAGGGCAGGCTCCGGCCAGCCGGTCAGAAGCCAGCGGTCCTGAAGCACCCGACCTGCACCTGCCGGGACGGGTCTGGGGGCGCGAGCCAGGGCGGCAGCACAGAGGGAGCGCGGTGTTGGCTGGTGGGTCTGGCGGTTTCAGTCCTCCATCCTTCCCCACCCCTCACTCGGAAAAGGGGTTCTAACCAGCTGCTCCTTCCTCGGGCTATTCTAGGGGATTCCACAGAGGAGCAGCCCCAGCGGAGTCGCATGGCGAGCATCTGAGGAGAGGACACAGCCCAGAGCCGATGGCGTCGGTGGCAGGTGGATTCGTGGTGGGGGGAGGCTCCCGCACTGCACCCCACTCGGCTTGCAGGGACCGCCTGCCCCGCCCCGGGCCGCCCCGGGCCACACGCACCTGGCCAGCGCCTGGAAAGCCCTCCGGGGCACCGTCTTGCGCACGTAGAGCGCCGCCTGCCGCACCAGCTGCGAGACCGGCTGGAACAGGTGCACGTGGTGCAGGACCGTCTCCAGGTCCGCGTAGAGGCGGTGGCGGAACAGCAACCCCGAGTTGTACAGCACCTTGTACTTGCTCTGCTCAGCCTGGGAGACTCTACGAGAGAAGGACGCGGGCAAGGGCCTCAGCACTGCTTCGCAGGGAGCAGCCGGCGGCTCCGCGGTCGGCAGAGCCTTGATTTATTTACGTATGTTGTATGCATAATCAGTGCCAGCCGGTAACAAACCTGGGGCCTGCACCTGGGGTCTGCAGCAAGCACCCGGCCGCCCGCACCACCCTCGCCGCCCTGCCAACCTGGCGGCGTCCGGACAGCCGGCCCGTCACTGCCCTGCCTTGGCGCTGCCCTGCCAGCCCTGGTTGGACCCGGTGAAGTCCCCCCTACCTTCATATCCCCCGCGAGAGTCTGCGTTGGGCCATTGGCAGGTTGTCTTCTGTGAGTTAACTATTCAACTCTTGGGCCCACACTTCCACTGGGATGTTTGTATTGAATTCTTATAGATTCAAATAGTCCGTACAGAGATCTATATGCTTAAGATCAAACTCTGCCGGTTCCACACACTGCAAGTTTTTTTTTTCTGCTTGCGACTTCTCTTTTCACAATTTTTACGGTGTTGTAAAGGTTGGCTATACAAATGGGGTCATTCTTGTCATCCCCAACTGAAAGAGCGTGCAGAGGCCATGGGAAAAGCACTCAGTCCACATAACATTCCTCCAAGCTCTTAATCCTCTGCAGGCTGCAACTGCCTGCTGTGACCCTGCTGCTCATCCAAGGGCCCTGCAAACAACCTCTAGCAACTCCACGGCCGCCTTTACCCAATGCCTTCACCCGCCAAACACACCTTGCCAGCTCCCTAAAACTCTACTGTGCTAACAAACTGTCCTTCAAAACAATACCTAACATTTCTTTTTATGAAACCTCCAAACTTCTCTTTGTTCTTTGGATATACTGAAGACCGCCAACAGGTCTGTGTATATCCAAATCGCAATTCTTGCTTCCTAACTAAATGTCTTAAATTTAGAGGTCGTCTCCATATTTTATGTGACTTTCCCAGTGTCATTTGATGAACAGAAGTTAGTCATTTTAACGTAGCCAAATGTATCACTTTTCCTTTATCCTTTGTACTTCTCTCCTCCAAGAAATCTTTCTCTATCGAGATCATGAATATGTTCTTTTTTCACTTAAAAGCTTTCTAATTTTGGTGGGTTGAAATGGATTTTTCTGGCGAAATCTGAGTAAGACCAGATCATTGTCGTCTAGTTAATTGTACCATGTCAGTCAATGAAGCACAGAGTCATGAAAGATGTCACCATGGGGGGGAGAGGGGCTGGATAATGGGTACATGGAACCTCTCTGTACTAGTTTTGCAACTTATTGTGAACCTAAAATTATCCTAAGTTTAGGGTTTAAAAAACATGGTTTTAGTCTAGAATCGATCCTACCTAGAATTGATTTTCCTAATTGGTGTGAGCCAGCAAATTAGGGACAGGGCAGAACTTCCTCAAACTGGTAAAGGACATCTATAAAAACCCTACCCTTAACATCAGGGTGTGGTAGGGAAAGAACTAATGCCTTCTGCCAAAGATTAGAAAACAAGGACATCAGCTCTCACCATTTTTTATATAAAACAGTACTGCAAGTCCTGGCCATCATAGCAAATAAAGCATAAAGACTGGAAAGGAAGAAATTTAATTATCCCTATTTGCAGGTCACCTTATGGTCCATGTAGAAATCCCAAGGATGCTGTGTGTGGTGGCTCATGCCTATAATTCTAGAACTCTGGAAGGCAGGGGTCAGAGGATCACTTGAGGTCAGGAGTTCAAGACCAGCCTGATCAAAGTGAGACCCTCAACTCTACTAAAAATAGGAAAAATTATCTGGGTGTGATGGCAGGTGCCTGTAGTCCCAGATACTTGGGACGCTGAGGCAGGATGATCACTTAAACCCAAGAGTTTGAGGTTGCTGTGAGCTAGGCTGAAACCATTGCACTCTAGCCCAGCAACAGACTCTGCCTCAAAAAAAAAAAAAAAAAAAATCCAGGCAGCATTTATGGCTCAAAGGAGTAGGGCACTGGCCCTGGAGGTGGCAGGTTCAAACCTGGCCCCAGCAAAAACTGCAAAAAAAAATCCCAAGGAATCTATCAAACCAAAACAAACAAGTCTTCAAACCAAAAAATCAAACAAGGTTATGGGCTCCATGATCAACATACAAAAACTCAATTGTATTTCTGGATACAGCAGTTGTTGCCAGGGGTTAAGACAAGTAGGTATATAGCGTGAGAGAGATCTCTGTGGAAATATAGTGATTCTGCAGTATCCTTATTGCAGTGGTGGTTACAATAAGCTGGTACACATTGTACCAATGCCAATTTCCTGGGCTTTTGTTTTTGTTTGTTGTTGTTATGGTTTTTGAGACAGAGTATTACTCTGTCACCCTCAGTAGAGTGATGTGCCATCATAGCTCACAGCAACTTCAAACTCCTGGGTTGAAGTGATCCTTCTACCTCAGCCTCCCAAGTAGCTGGGACTATAGGCACCTGCCACACGCCTGGCTATGTTTTTAGAGACAGGTCTCATTCTCGCTCAGGTTGGTCTCAGACTCCTGAGCTCAAGCACCCCACTTGCCCTGGCTCCCAGAGTGCTAGGATTAGAGACATGAGCCCCTGCACTGGGCATCAATTTCCTGGTTTAGATACTGTGCCATAGCTGTGTAAGATATAACCATGGGGGAAATGGCGAGGGGTGCACGGTACTTCTCATATATTTTTAACTTCCTGTGAATCTGTAAGTATTTCAAACTAAAACGATAAAAACATACATAGGTTTTCAAATCCAGCTAGAATTGATTTTTATGAAAGGTTAGAGGTAGGAATTCATGTTCCTACTTTCCTATGGAAAAACAATTATCCCAACATCATTTATTGAAAAGCTGACTCTTCCTCCACTGATTTTTTTCTATTGTTCTTCACGAGAGATATTTTAAAGTTGTGATGAATTCATATGCCATTCAATTTATTCATTTAATGAGACTGTGGCCACCAACATCAATGTTAGAACATTTCAACATCTTGAATCCACCTCAGTTGTCACCCCTCCACTCCCAGCCCTGTACACCTCAGCTGTCACCCCCACAACTCCCAACCCCTGTACACCTCAGCTGTCACCCCCAACCCCTGTACACCTCAGCTGTCACCCCCCACTCCTAACCCCTGTACACCTCAGCTGTCCCCCTCCACTCCCAACCCTGTACACCTCAGCTGTCACCCCCTATTCCCAACCCCTGTACACCTCAGCTGTCCCCCTCCACTCCCAACCCTGTACACCTCAGCTGTCACCCCCTATTCCCAACCCCTGACTCATCACCCTGTGTTTCTACTGATGTACTTTCTATGTTCATAGGTTTGCCTGTTGGGAATTATTTAGTGTGTGGTTTTTCGTGACTGGCTTCTTCCTCTTTCTAGGCTCCTTCACGACGTAGCAGGTATCAGCATTTCGTTCCGTTTCGCATCCATATCATATTCCAACGTACGTGCCACATTTTATTCATCCATTCATCACTTAATAAAGACTCGGGTTGTTTCCACCTTTCGGTGATCACAAAGGATGCTGTTATAAACATTCGTGTACAAATTTACTGTGGGGATTTGCTTTCATTCTTCTTAAGCATAGACCTAGGAATGGTATTTCTCGATCATATGGGAAACCTATGTTTGATCATTTGAAGAACAACATTTTTCCAAAGTGGCTGCACCTACGTTCTTCCCAGCATCAAAGGATGGTTCTGATTTCTCCACATCCTTGCGGACACTTGGTATTATCTGACTTTTTGCTTCTTCCTATCCTAGTGGGTAAGAAGTAGTATCCGATTGTGTAAAATTCACCCTTTTAAAGTATACACTTCAGTGTTTCTTAGTATACTCATATTCTGCTGATTTTGCAATGTCAAGTACCGACGTACATGTAAGTCTGGTTTTGGATTATACATCATATTCCATTTGGTCTGCTTGTCTGTCCTTAAACCTGTACTACGCTATCTTAACTACTCGAGCTTTACAATGAGTCTTGACATCTAGTACAGAAAGTTTTCCCATCATGTTCTTTTTGAGGAGTATCTTTTTTTTTTTTTTTAGAGACAGAGTCTCACTTTGGTGCCCTTAGAGTGCTATGGCATCACAGCTCACAGCAACCTCCAGCTCTTGGGCTTAGGTGATTCTTTTGCCTCAACCTCCCAAGTAGCTGGGACTACAGGCGCCCGCCACAATGCCTGGCTATTTTTTTGTTGCAGTTTGGCCTGGGCCAGGTTTGAACCTGGCACCCTTGGTATATGGGGCTGGTGCTTTACCCACTGAGCACTGAGCACAGGCAGCACCCCTGAGGAGTATCTTTTAAAGACCTCCCTGTTGACATAAATTTTAAAATGAGCTTTTAAAGTTCCACACTTTTAAAACTATTGGGATTTTAAACTAGAGATTACAATGAACCTATAGTTCCAATTTGGGGGTAACTGACCCTTTACAAGTGAGTCTAAGTACCGTGGAGACGGCATCTCTCGTACCTCTCTCCTCTTACGTAGGTTTTCTTTGATGTTTCTCAATGTTCTGTAATATTCATGATGGAGCTCTTTCACATCTTTTTGTCAGATTTATTCCTTTGAACTTCATCCTTTTATACTTTAAGTATGCACCAATTTTTAAAATTAGTTTTTATATACAGATGGCATTCAGAAATGGATTTTATACTAATTTTTATATCCATAAACCTCATTCAACTATCTTACCCGAACATATTTTGGTATATATTTTTTAATTCCTTTAAGTGACCAGTTTTAAATTTATTGGCACAGTTTGAAACATTTATATCAATGTCTGTAATATCTGTATTTATATTTCATTAATTTTCACCCCTTTTTCATTTCCAATGTAAGCATTTAAGGCTATAAATTTTCATGTAAAGAATGCCTTAATATTACCCCCACAAATTTAGATATATTACTTTTGAGATCAAAAACGTCTCGTTTCCATTACAATTTCTTTTTGACCCACAAGTTATTTGTAATTATGTTTATTAAATCCCAAACATATGGAATTTTTTCTGGTTAACAATTTTTTATTTCTAGCCTAGTTAAACTGGATTCAGTGAACATGCTTCATATTATTTTTGCCACTGGAAAAAATTTGTACTAAAATTCATATACCTCAATTAACCAGATTTCAAAGGTTGAAGACACAGCCCCACTTCTCACACCAACTGTAAGTTCAGGAAGTTCCCAAGATGACTCTCAGGTTTGACATTACACTGACAGGGCTCACAGAACTCACTGAAGGCTGTTATCCTCAGGTATAGTTTACTACAGATGAAAATCAGCCAAGGGAAGAAATACGCAGGCTGAGGCTGGGACGGTTCGAACACAGAGCTTTCACCCTGCATTTCTCATGGAGTCAGGGTGTGCTGCCCTTATGACATTGAGGAGTGACCACATGTGAGAGTACTGCCGACCAGGGACACTCACCTGGGCTGTGCTGTTCAGAGATTTTACTAGGGTCCATTACCTAGGCATGGGTGGCTGGCTGACTGCCCGCACGGTGGTGCTCAGTCTCCAGATCAAGCGGTTTTGCATGACCCGAAGCTCCCACCCTAAATCACACCGTTGGTCTTTCCGGCACTGTCAGCCTTCATCCTGCCACTATCAGGTACGGATAAGACACTCTTAGCAGGTGTGACACAGATCACCTCCCAGGAGCCAAGGGAAAAACCCAGAGCTCTCTAGGACAAAGTCCAATTCTCCACTACTTACTATAAAATTCAACATTATAAAGTGCACAATTGAGAAGTTTTTAGTACATTCACCAACGTTATGTAACTATAGACACATTTAATTCTAGAACATTTTCATCACCCTAACAGAAACTCTGTACCTATTAGCAATGACTCCCCACTGCCCTCCTGCCCCTCCCCTGAGTGGTTGTCCTCGGCAACCACTGATCTACTTCTATCTCTATAGATTTGCCTGACCTGGACATTTCATACAAATCGAATCATACTGTGGCCTTCTGTAACTGGCTTCCTTTATTAATGTAATGTTCTCCAGGCCCATCCATGTTTAGCTGTGTGTTATCAGTGCTTCATTTTTTTCATGGATGAACTATATTCCATTGTATGGATATACCACAATTTGCTGATCACCTGAGAGACATTTGAGTTGTTTCTACTTTTTGATGGTTATACATAACACTGCTAACGTACACAAATGTCTACTTTCCATAAAACTTTTTGGGGCAGCGCCTGTGGCTCAGTGAGTAGAGCGCCGGCCCCATATACCAAGGGTAGCAAGTTTGAACCCAGCCCCAGCCAAACTGCAACAACAAAAAAATAGCTGGGCATTGTGCCAGGCACCTGTAGTCCCAGCTACTCAGAAGGCTGAGGCAAGAGAATTACCTAAGCCCAAGAGCTGGAGTTTGCTGTGAGCTCTGACACCACAGTACCCGACGAGGGCAACAAAGTGAGACTCTGTCTCAAAAAAAAAAAAAACCTTCTTTTTGGCCCATAAGTTATTTGTAATTATGTTGTGTGTAGGTTTTTGTGTGGACATGTGTGCCCATCAGCACATCAAACCAAGCCCCCAGAAAGCTGCAATCCCTCCTGGGTGGGTAGACTCAACCTCTGGACTACCAGCTGTCAGCATGTATGTATGTCCAGGGGCATCTGAAATCTAAGGACAGATGGGGACCCTCTAGACTCAAAAAAGGAGACTCTATGTGCCCAAACCAGAAGAGTTGTAAATTATGAAAAGCAAAAAGAATTGTCATGTCACCAAAACCAAAGAATGGATGGACCGGAAGGGCTACTTGCTTCAGGCCAGACCTGGACACTCTACTGCCTCTACGACGTCTCTACAGAGTAGCCACCCAGGTCCCACCAAACGTCAGGGAAGGGCCACTTCTTGCAGCCTGGGCAGTCCCTTCACCTTCAAAAGAATCTTCTCTGTGCTGAAATCTAACACAGATCATTCTGGCCCCAGTTAGCTGAGTTGGTCCTCAGCTCAGAGGTCTGAAGGCACCACTCTGTCGTCTATGCACCCCTAAATTCCTCACTTCAACTAAAGACAGTCAATTCTTCCCATTCTCAGGCCCAGTTATTAAGCTGTGGTAAAGACCTCATAGTTAACCTGGGGAGGAGGGACCCACATCTCCCTCTCCCAGACAAGGACCCTGACCCTTGGCCTGGAGCCATCCCACCCACTCGGCACTTCCCACACCATCACTTTTAATTGAAATTCAAAGCAAACCACCCACCGGCTTTGGTGGCTCTCCCACAGCTGCCTCAGGCCCTGCTCAGCCACGCCTTCCAGGACCAACAGGTGGACCTTGCCGTCCAGCAGGTGGAAGCCCGTGAGCACGTCCAGGTGCTGCTGCTCCTGGATCTTCACCCGCATCTTGAAGGCTGACAGGATCTGCTGGATGTCCCTGAGGGGGTAGGCGTCCAAGTCGAAGGCCTTGGCGTTGATCCTGGTGATGTCCTGCAGCAGGCTGTGCAGGAGGAAGCACTTTCTGAAGTGGAACACGAAGATGATGCGACCAAACTGGGCACCCCTGGAGTCCAGATCGGGGGGACCGGCCCCCAGTGGCACCGCAATGTCCACTCGCAGCTTGAGCAAAGTGTCGGCTTCGAGGTAGTGGCCGATGGGTATTGGACAATGGTGGAAGCCATCTTTGGGGACCCCAAGCCCCTCAGCCTTCCTGTTCTTGCTGTCCCACCTGTCATGTGTGGGCTTGAGCTCACAGCCATGGACGGGGACAACCAGGTTCAAGTACTTGTGACCAAGGAGGAGGTCAGCAAAACTGACCCGGGAAATCCCATAAGGGTCCCATGTCTTGTTCTGGGCTTCAAAGGGGTTGGTCTCCGTTTCTTGGGGAGAGATGAGGTTCTGGAGGCTGAGGTATGGATCCAGACGGTCCTCCCCAAACAGCATGGGCTTCCGAGAATACTCCTCTGACTTGCGATCCCTGTCATGAAGTTCCACCACCATGGGGGGACCCTCCAGGTACTCCCTCAGGTCACTGGGGTTTATTGCCCCAAGGAAGATGACATTGACGTCCTGGAAACGAATGTGGGTTCCATGGGGCTTCCCCTCGGTCTTGTGAACTGGAGTCTTATAGAACTGGTACTTGCAGTACACAGGGATGCACAGCCTCTAAGAGAGAGAAAGGCCACAGCAAGTCACCCACTGCAGTGGCTGTCACCCTGCCTCTGGGAAAGGGAGATTCCCAGCATGGGGAGCCCAACCCCCAGTGCCACACTCACCACCTGCAACCCCTGAAGCCCAAGTTTACTCAACCGGGAAACATCCACTGGTCGGCCTACAGTGCAAGGTCATCACCAGCACTGCTTGACATCATGCACCAGAAAGCACCAAGCGGGTGGCTGGCACAAAACAGGGCTCAGTAAGCATCAGTCACTGTCTCTCCCACCACCCCCAAATTGTCAGCGCCATGAAGACAGGTCATATGTCCTTTTTTGGACCTATATTTCAAGGCTGGGCACAGAAAAGGTGGAGAAGTAATTTTTAGAAAAGGGATTCCTACTTCCCAGACATACAACCAGAAGGTTGTCACAAGCTCCCCTTCAGCACAGGAATAGGCCTGAGAGCAGCCAGGGGAAGAAGACGCCTCAGGGAGGTCTGAGAGAGGGGACACAGAGAGAAAGGAACGGGCAGGATGTTTTGAGGGAGAAAATAGGGAAATTTGCATGTTTTAACTGTGGTGCTAAATTTATAAATACAAGCTGAGCTTACGCAGGTCTGCCAGAATTCACACTCCCAATACATGGCTTGTTTTACACTGAAGCTGTAAAAATATTTTAAAGCTGAGAATTTATTTTAAAATAATTCTGGTCTGGCAATAAAATAATCCTGGACTCCGAGGTACCTGGAAGAGGCTACAAAATGTCTCTGGGGATATTCACTTTCAACCTGGGCTTCAAAGAATTCTCACCAAGAAAGTTCCATTGAATAGATCACAGTAAAAATCACAAACACCTAAGAAAAATGCCACTATGTCCTAGTAAAATCACATGTTGCCAGGAAGAAGAAATCAGAACGATCAGATGTATCAAATAAGTATATCTGATAGGTTTAAGAAAATTATATCATCAAGATTAAATATACTGTATCTCTGTTTACTAGCAATGAATAGTTTAAAATTGCAGGGTTTTTGTTTTTTTTTTAATTGCTGGGGATTCATTGAGGGTACAAGAAACTAGGTTCCACTGATTGCATTTGTTAGGTAAAGTCCCTCTAAAATTACAGTTTTAAAACCACCATTTACTGTAGCGTAAAAACATAAAACAGGAAGACATTACAGGAAAGCTGACACCCATACAACTCTGCAGAGAGCGACTGAAGATCTGAACAGAGAGAGACGCCACGTTCACGGTCAGGAACATGCATGATAGATCTAAACTTATCGGGAAAATAACACTTCTTTTAAAGGAAGACATAGGCGTCTTAACCTTGGGGTAAACAAAGATTTGATGAGGCAAAGCTAATGAGAATAAAGTTGAGGGCAGCGCCTGTGGCTCAAAGGAGTAGGGTGCCGGCCCCACACACCAAAGGCGATGGGTTCAAACCTGGCCTGGCCAAAAACTACAAAAAAAAAAAAGAGAGAGAGAGAGAGAGAGAAGAAAGTTGACAAATTGGACTTCATCCAAGACACTTGAGGAAACTGAAGTCAAGCCCCAGACTGGCAGAACTTATTTATTCTCTTTCTACATGCTCTGAATGTGAATGTCCTGAACGTTTGTGCTCCCCAAATTCATATGTTAAAACCTAATCCTCAGCGTGACAGCATTAGAAGGGGGCCTTTGGTAGGAGCTCAGGTCCTGAGGACCCACCTTGTGAAGGTGATTAGTGCTCTTAGAAAAGCTGGAGTCCCCAGAGAACCAGCTCACCCTCTGCCACGTGAGGACACGAGCAGAAGGTGCCACCTGTGAAGGGCAGGTCCTCACCAGACACTGAGTCTGCTGGCGCCTGAGGAGTAAGTGTCTGTTGGTTATAAGCTGCCCATTTTATGGTATTTTGGTTAGAGCAGCAAGAATGGACCAAAACAATATCTAATAAAAGACCCATATCCAGAGTATTTTTTTAAAAACCTTACAAATTGATAACAATAAAAAACAAATAGTAAAAGAGCTTGCAAATGTGGTTGAATGGAGTGAGCACAACCCACTCTGTCTCTCCCGTGCACCTTAAAACCTAGACAGTGCTCATGGGCTCGAAAAGGAGACGGCAGTGAGCCGACTGGAGTGAGACCAAACCTGAGGTAATCCACCCCGCGACACATCTCCTGGGTTCTGTTTTCCTCCTGTGTCCCAAAGGAAGCCCAAATCCCAGAATAGTAAGGTGACCAGATTTTAACATTGGTAAAGCAGGACACCATTGACTGGGTGGGGCCTGACAACAATGCAGACTTTGATAAGCAGTTCTCCATAATCAGTTCTCAACGATGATTTGTTATTATTAAAGTTTAACATTATAAAATTAACAAAAATAATATAAAACTCATATTCTGGCAAAATAGCCACATGGCAGCTGAAAACTGTCTATTCCCTTCCTGTTCTGTGTTCCCTGGCTTGTGCATTCTTTTCAAAAATCGAGATTTTTTTAAAACGCTGCAGGACGCGGGACAAATTGTTAAAAATGGGGACTGTCCCGCCAAAAGTGGAACGTCTGGTCACCTTAAGAATAGAGAAGCAGGCATGGCCCACAGAGCTCCAGGAGAAGCCTTCTCTTTCTGGTCTGAGGAGTGTCGGAGAGGCCTGTCCTAGGGAAAGTTCAGGTTTGAAAGCTGCACTCTGGTGACAGCAGCAGCAGGTAGGTGAACACCTAGAAATCTGAAAGGGGAATTCTCTGCTCCTGTGCAATCCAAGAGCATGAGAGGAACCCCCACTGTTGTTCCCTCTCTGCACCTTCCTACCACTGGTCCTCAGAGGCAGACCCAGCTGCAGCAGAGCAGGAACACTAAAGCTACGCCCTTCCAGCTAGACCTGCCAGGGGGACCCTCTCATGAGCTGGGGAATGTGGGAGACATTATGGGAAAGAAGAACACGAATTCTTTCTTTAAAAATGTCTACAAACCACAACACCAGCTCATTTCCTTTGTGCCTGGTGGCACCACAGGCTCGGCACCTGTGGCTCAAGTGGCTAAGGCCCTGCCTCATCTCAGGGAAAGAGAAGCTTTCTGGGTCTGGTGTTTTCTTTTTGGGCAGACTGTTCGTGATTGATTCCATTTGTTTCATAGAAATAGGCTTATTCTGATTATCTATTTTTTCCTGGGTGAGTTTTGGTAGATTGAGTCTTTCCAGAAATCGGTCCTTTTCCTAGCTTATCAAATTTGTAGGCATAGAGTTGTTCATAATATTCCCTTATTATACTTTTAATGTTCATGGGATCAGTAGTGCTGATTTCTTATCGCTGATGTTAGTAATTTGTGGTTCCCTCTTTTATTTCCTAGCCCAGCTAGAACTTTATCAATTTTATTGAATTTTCTTTTTTTTTTTTGAGACATAGTCTCACTATGTCACCCTCAGTAGAGTGCTGTGATGTCACAGCTCATATAGCAACCTCCAACTCTCAGACTTAAGCGATTCTCTTGCCTCAGCCTCCCAAGTAGCTGGGATTACAAGCACTCGCCACAACACCCAGCTATGTTTTGGTTGTAGTTGTCGTTGTTTAGCAGGCCTAGGCCGGGTTCAAACCCACCAGCCCCAGTGTACGTGGCTGGCACCCCACCCACTGAGCTACAGGTGCCGAGCCAATTTTATTGAATTTTCAAAGAACCATTCTGTTTTGTTGATTTTTCTCTATTGATTTTCTGTTTTCAATTTCATTGATATCTGCTCTAATTTTTATTTCTTTTCTCCTGCTTGCTTTGGATTTAATTTGCTTTTCTTTTTCTGGTTTCCTAAGGTGAAAGCTAAGATTATTGATTACTGATTTTTTTTTTTGACAGACTGTCCCTTTGTCACCCTCAGTAGAGTGCCATAGTGTCATAGCTCACAGCAACCTCAAACTTTTGGGATGAAGTGATCCTCTTGACTCAGCCTCCCCAGTAGCTGGGACTATAGGCGCCACCATAATACCTGGCTATTTTATATGATTTTATTTTTCTCCTCTTTCAGTATAATAATTATACTTCTTTCTAAATGTTTTTAAATAGTCACCCTTGCATTTGCAAAATACATTTACAACTACTGCAAGTCCACTTCCAAACAACACTATACTGCTTTGAGGGCAGTCCAAACACCTTATAATAACAAAATAATTCAAATTCCTCTCTCCCATCCCTTGTATCACTGTTATTCATGTTACTTATATGTACTACAATCATCAAATATATTATTATTATATTACAATGAATTGACTGTGATTTGCCAGATTAAGATTGAGAAAAATAGTTCACGTTCCTTCTCTAACGCCCTTTCTTTACGTCCATCTTGGGGAGGTCTGACCCCCATCATTTTCCTCGCCTCTAAAAAGAACTTTTTAACATTTTTTGCAAAGCAAGAGTGCTGGCAACAATTGCCTAAGTTTTATTTATCTGAGAAAGTCATTATTTCTCTTTTACTTTTGAAAAATAATTTCACAAGATTCAGAATTCTAGGTTTCAGTTTCTTTCTTTTAGACGCCCCCGGAAGCTGGGAATGTTTCTGTTCTTCCTCTCAGTACTCCGAGTATTTCACTCCATTCTCTTCTTTGCATCTCACATGGTCTCTTCTCATCGGAGAAGTCAGATGTAATTCTTTTTCTTTAATTTCAAAATATTAAGGGGTTACAAATGTTTTGGGTTATGTGGACCACTTTCCTAATGCTGGAGTCCGGGCTATAGGTGTGCCCATCACCCAGATAGTGCCCACTGTGCCCATTAGGGAGGCTTTTGCTCCTTCCCCCCAGCTTGATGTCCCTCTGTGTGCTCACTGGTTAGTTCCAGTAATGAATATGCGTGGTATTTGTTTTTCCAATCTTTTTCTCTCTACCTCAGGTTGATTCACACAAATAGCATAGGGGGACCCCATGCAGACAGCAGACCAGAGGTGACACCAGTCCTTCTGTCCTCATGTTGGCACGGCAGACAGATGCCCTCCTCCTTAGACATGTCCCGTGTGACTCATTATCAGGTCTGAGCCTGTGCAAGACACACCGCAGATCCTCAATATACACAATCAACCACTTGAGTCTGGGCATATGTCTGATACTTTGTCTCTGGTTAACAGAGCCTTATCTTAACCCAGACATTCCTTTTCCCTGATTCCTGGTCTGTTATATGAAGCCTAACTCTTCCAGCCAACTGTCAATCTTTAAACCCACCTATAACCTGCAGGCCCCCCTCCTTTGAGATGTCTCACCTTTTCAGGCAAATCAATGTATGCCTTCCACGTCCTGACTCATAACTTTATTCCCATCTCCCTGAAATATATGAAACTAAACTGTAACCCCACCACAGCGAGTCCACTTGCTCAAGGCTCCTTGTGTGTGCTTCTGGGTCATGGTCCTCAAATTTAACTCAAAATAAACCTTTTTTTATTCTTTTGCAGTTTTTTTGTTTTGTTTTGTTTTTGGGCCAGAGCCAGGTTTGAACCCACCACCTCCAGCATTTGGGGCTGGGACCCTACTCCTTTGAGCCACAGGCGCTGCCCTAAACCTCTTTAAATCACTTTACAGAGGATGCCTTCTTTTTTCATTGACATTTTAAGTACTAGTGTGTATGCTCTCCCTCAGATCAATTAAATCTGTTAAAGATTCCCTAGGAGTTAGAGTTGAACATTATTAACACAGAAGAGCTCTTTCAAAGCACATAAAAAGCATTTGACAACATGCAATACTTTTCCATGATAAAAAATATTCCATAATGGTAGGACTAGAAAGTAACCTCCCTAACATGACAAAGAAAAAACATAGCAAGCATCACACTCGACGAAGAAAGCTTTTCTCCTAGGATCAGATACAAGGATGCCCACTTTGGCCAGTTATGTTCAACATGGCATTGGAAGTTCAGATCACAGGCAGGAAAAATAAATTAAAGGCATCCAAATAGGAAAGGAAGAAGTAAAATGATCTTATTAGCAGATGAAAGACATAATCTCCTATGAGAAAACTCTATAGATCTCTCTCTCTCTCACACACACACACACAGAGTTGGAACTCATAAAGAAATCCAGAAAAGCTACAGGATACAAAACACACTAAAAATCAGTTATAGCATATTTCTATATATGACCAAGAAATGATCCAAAAAGAAAATTAAGAAAAAGTTTCATTTGCAATAGCATGAAAAAGAATAAAATATTTAGAAATAAATCTTTTTTTTTTGAGACAGAGCCTCAACCTGTCCCCCTGGGTAAAGTGCCATGGCATCACAGCTCACAGCAACCTCCAACTCCTGGGCTCAAGCAAGTCTCCTGCCTCAGCCTCCCAAGTAGCTGGGACTACAGGTGCCCGCCACAACACCCGGCTATTTTTTGGTTGCAGCCGTCATTGTTGTTTGGCAGGCCTGGGCTGGATTTGAACCCACCACCTTAGGTGTATGTGGCTGGCACCTTAGTCGCTTGAGCCACAGGTGCTGAGCCACAAATAAATCTAACAAAGAGGTAAAAGACATATACCCTTGAAACTACAAAACCTTGCTGAAAGACATTAAAGAAGATCCACACAAAAAGAAAGACAGCCTGTGTTCACGGGTTAGAAGACTTGATATTGTTAGGGTGACAGTGATACCAAAGCAACCTACAGATTCGGTGCCATCACCATCAAAACCCCAAGGGTTTTTTTTGTTTTGTTTTGTTTTTCAGAAATAGAAAACACATCCTAAAAGTCACAGGGAAACTGAAGGGTCCCCAAATATCCAAAACTTGAGAAAGAAGAACAAGTTGGAGGACTCACAACTCCCAATTTCAGAACTTCCCACCAAGCTATGATAATTAAAACAACATGGTACTGACATAAGAACAGACAGATAAACCAGAAGAATACAATCAGAACCCCTCAAAAAACCCTCAGAATTGACTTTCAGCAGGAGTGACAAGACGCTTCAATGGACAAAGGACAATCTTTTTGAAAAATGGTGCTGGGTGCCTCTCTGCCCACTTGCCCTGGCAGTGGAGGCCCATTCACTGTCTGTGGTGAATGTATCCTGCTTTGTCAATTTCTTACTCTGAAAATATATCTTTCTCTTCCTCACTAAACGCTGTTCCATGCTTGCCTAAAAAAAAATGATGATACAGTGGAAAACTGTATATCCACCAGGAAAAAAGTAAAGCTGATCCCTATTTCACATCATATACAAAAATTAATTCAAAATGAATTAAGGCGTAAACTTAAAAGCTAAAATAATAAAACTTGTATAAGAAAACATAGGAAGAAATTGTCGAGACATTGTGTTTGGCAGTAGTGTCATAACACCAGAAGCTTGGCAACAAAAGGAGAAAGCACAGGTAAAGCGAACTTCATCAAAATTAAAAATCTTGTGCATCAAAAGACACCAGAAAGAGAGTAAAAAGACAACACACAGAGAATGGGAGAAAATATTTACAACACATATATTTGGTAATAGTTTAACATCCAAAATATATAAAGAACTCCTACAACCCAACAACAAAGAAACAAGTAGGCCACAAGGGGCAGCACCTGTGGCTCAGTGAGTAGGGCGCTGGCCCCATATACCAAGGGTGGTGGGTTCAAACCCAGCCCCTGCCAAACTGCAACAACAACAACAACAAAAAAAGCCAGGTGTTGTGGTGGGCACCTATAGTCCCAGCTACTCGGGAGGCTGAGGCAAGAGAATCACCTAAGCCCAAGAGCTGGAGGTTGCTGTAAGCTGTGACACCACAGCACTCTACCTAGGGCAACAAAGTAAGACTCTGTCTCTAAAAAAAAAGAGTAGGCCACAAGGCCAGGTGCTAGTATTCTGCTGGGAAGCTGAGGTGGGAGCTCAAGAGTTCAAGACCAGGCTGGCACCTGTGGCTCAAGCGGCTAGGGTGCCAGCCACATACACCTGAGCTGGCGGGTTCTAATCCAGCCTGGGCCCACCAAACAACAATGAC
>NW_003852496.1:3216224-3220448 GCF_000181295.1 Otolemur garnettii | reverse complement strand
AAAAAAAAAAAAAAAAAAAAAGAGTTTGAGACCAGCCTGAGCAAAGCAATACCCTAATTCTACTAAAAATAGAAAAAAATAGCTGGACATTGTGGTGCAACCAGCCTGAGCAAGAGAGAGATCCTATAGCACAAAGTGGGTGGCTTAGAACAACAGAAATTTATTGTCTCACAGCTATGAAGGCTAGAAGTCAGAAGTAGGCTGTTGGTGGGACCATGCTCCCTCTAAAGGTGCTAGGGAAGAACCCAGCCTTGCTTCTCCCCATATCCAGGAGCCCCAGAAGGTTGTTTCCCTGATTGTGGCAGCATTACTCACACGGCATTCTCCCTGATCGTGGCAGCATTACTCACACGGCATTCTCCCTGATCGTGGCAGCATTAACTCACACGGCATTCTCCCTGATCGTGGCAGCATTACTCACGCGGCATCCTCCCTGATCGTGGCAGCATTACTCACGCGGCATCCTCCCTGATTGTGGCAGCATTACTCACGCGGCATGCTCCCTGATCGTGGCAGCATTACTCACGCGGCATGCTCCCTGATCATGGCAGCATCACTCACACGGCATTCTCCCTGATTGTGGCAGCATCACTCACGCGGCATTCTCCCTGATCGTGGCAGCATTAACTCACACGGCATTCTCCCTGATCGTGGCAGCATTAACTCACACGGCATTCTCCCTGATCGTGGCAGCATTAACTCACACGGCATTCTCCCTGATTGTGGCAGCATTACTCACACGGCATCCTCTCTGTGTCACTTTACACCATCTTTCCTCTGTGCCTGTCTGTCTCTGTGTCCAGATTTCCCATTTTCAAAAGGACACCAGTCATACTGGATTAGGGCCAACCCTACCGACCTCATTTGAACTTGATTACCTCTCTAAAGACCTTCTTTCTGAATAAGTCACGTTCTGAGGCACAAGGAGTTAGAAGTATGGGAGAGATCTTTGTGGTGATGGCTTATTTCTACATCTTGAGGGCTATGATAGTTACATAATCTACACATAATGGCATAGAACTATACAAACGTGTTGGATCAATACTAGTGTCTTGATTTGGAAACACATAACAACTGAAGAAAGTGGGTGAAGGATACATGGGACCTCTCTGTACTGTCTTTGCAACTCCTTGTAAATCTATGTTTTAAAATAAAAGCATAATATATGTACATGCATATGGATATACTCACACTAAAACATATAAATACGCATTTTCAGAAGACAAAAAGAAGATTCTACAAACTTTGAGAGAGATAAAAAAACATGCCACATATAAAGGTTCAAGGAAGAACCTAGGGTGGTGCCCGTGGCGCAAGGAGTAGAGCACCGGCCTCATATGCTGGAGTTGGCAGGTTCAAACCTAGCCCCGGCCAAAAACTGCAACAAAAAAAAAAAAAGAAAGAAAGAACCTAAAAGATAATGGAACAATGCCTTCAAAAGTCTGAAGGAAAATTATTTTTAACCTAGAATTCTATACCCAGCCAAACTATCAATCTAGATTAAAGATATTTTCAGACATACGAGATCTCAAAGACAAATTATCCAGATGAGGTGGCATGTGCCTGTAGTCCCAGCTGCTTAGGAGGCTGAGGTGGGAGGATCGTTTGGTCCCAGGAGTTTGAGGTTGTAATAAACTGTGATTGAGCTACTGCACTCCAGCCTGGGTGACAAAGCAAGACCGATAGATAGATAGATAGATAGATAGATAGATAGATAGATAGATAGATAGACAGACAAATTCATTAAACAAAATATCTCAAAAACAAATCTTCCATTGACCTTTTCTCAGGAAGCTACTGGAGGATATGCTCCATCCAAACCAGAGAGCAAAAGAAGAGGAAAACATAGAGTCCAGGAGACAGGGCTCCAACCAAGAGAGGGAAGAGGGACTCCTAGGATGAAGAGCAGGGCTGAGCCTGTCCGGCTCACCATGAGTAAGCACCCCACTGAGCGCTGGTGCTGTAACAGGGAAGCCCAGGGACTTCTAAAGAGGGGCTAATGATCCGCATTTGAAGAGCACCTGTGGTGTAGTAAGAGACCTTGAACTTCCAGCAACCTAATCTCTTTCATGTCTCTCTATGTCTATGGGATCCTAGATTGCAAAATGCAGAAGATAATCACATTTCTCACATGGAGCCACTGGGTGGTCTAGAGACGCACGTGATGGGCATGTGGGTAGGAAGGGGAAGAACTCTGAACTTGGTTCACCCAGCACATTCTTACCTGGAGCTCCTGAATGGGCACAGGCTGTGACGGAAGGCAGGAGGCACACTTGATCCTTATGATCAGGGGGTTCAAGTCCTGCCTTTGCTCCTCGGTCATGATAGGGGTATCTGTCTTTAAAGTCAAAAGGCAATCTAAAATGTTGGCAGTCTTCTCACTGCCACGGCTCACAACAAGTTGCTCTCCTGGGAGGAAACACACAGCGTTAGACCTTCACTCATCACAGCCCCAAGAAGAGCACAGAGGGATGGCGCCATCAGAGAGCAGCCCATGATGAAACCACAGCTGAAATGGGGACACTGAAAAGCAAAGGGAGAGAAAGAGAATCGAGGAACGCCCACAGGTAGTGCAACACGTGCCAGGCCACCAATCAGGAGTCCTACAGACTCCCTAAAAGAACTGAATTTTACAACTTAATCTTGATGACCGTCTTTTAAGAATACAAGCATTTTCTTAATCACCTAGGGTACAACAAGACAATCTGATTCGATTAGTCTGTGGTGTGGCCATATGCAGCAATGTGAATTTAAACCAATAAAATTAAATAAAATTTAAGAACTGTTCCTTCTCCACTGTAGCCACATCACAAATGTCCGGTAGCCCTGTATGGCTGTGGGCTCCTGCACAGGACAACAGAGGTCCTCACCATCACTGCAGGAAGCGCTGCGGGACTGAGATGCTCCAGGCAACTCTTTCAGAGCAGGACACTGTCAAGGACAGATAATCCAGTGTGCACACTTGGTGCCTGGTGGAGTTGCTTTAACTGCAGTGGTCTGATGAGAAAAGCACAGCTGGCACATCTGAGCCAAATACAAGCATGCACACCTTTCACTGGGGTGTTTTGCAATGGTACATCTGGAGAAAAGGGTGGGTGAACTGCGCCGCTGAAAGGCAGGCAGGTAACTGTGAGAATGCCTTTCCTATAAAGAGGGTCAACTGGGGTAGTCAAAAAAAAAAGTTAAGTTTTGGAGGCGAGATTGACTTGGGTTTGAATCTCAGATCTGAATCTTCGTCCTGTGACGGAGTCTCTGTGCCCTCAATTTTCTCATCTGCGACATGGAATTAGATACCCCCTTTCTAAGGGTTAAGAGGATGAAGAGAGATTATTTATGTGAAGGTCCCAAGGACCCTGCCTAGCACAAAGTACGTGTGCTCAAAAGATCAGACTATTCTTTTCAAAATACTTGTTAATATATTTCTAGGGTACATGAAAGCCAAGTTGCTCATGCTCAGAAAAGAAAGCTACTTGTACAAGAGGGAGGCCAGGTGTGCGTCTCTCTGCGGGACGCCCTCACAGCTCCTCAGGACGCTCTTCCATAAAGATGGTTCATGAAAGCTACAAGTAATTCTGATCTGTGTTCCTTGTGATTTATGTTCTGTAGCTTTGTAAGCCTTTTCATAAAAAAGACTGCCCAAGGTAGAAGAAATCCCCGGTGTAAAGAAAAATGCTCAAATCATCAGAGTCAGGGAGGGATCCACCCTGACTCCAGGGCAGCATCCTCAGCCTCCACACTGGAGACATTTGGGGCACATCATTCTTCATTGAGGATACCCTCTTGCACATTGTGGGATGCTTAGCAGCACCCCACTAGATGCCAATAGCACCATACTTTCAGTAGTGATGACCAAAAATGCCTCCATACACTGCCAAGCATCCCCAGGGGGACATAACTTCTGCGAGTTGAGGACCCCTGTTCCAGAGTAAGTGAAACCACGAGAGGAAATGTTTGTGCTCCTACAACAGCCAGTCCTGACATGCATTAATGTCATTTAATCCTTTGAACCATCTTGCAACTCTACAGCTGGGGAGGCTGAGGCCCAGAGATGTTACATAATCATCTGAAGTCTCTTGGCTAGTGAGTTGTAGAATCAGTATCCAAACCAGTTCTGCTTGGCTAAGTGGGTGGGGCCCCTTTGCTATGCAATACTGTCTCGTTTTTTGGGTTTCTTTTCTTTCTTTCTTTCTTTTTTCATGCTTCCTGCCCTCATTTTTTTTTTTT